>NW_012130158.1:191066-193415 GCF_000143395.1 Atta cephalotes | reverse complement strand
ACACACACACACACACACACACACACACACACACACACACACACACACACACACACACACACACACACACACACACACACACACACACACACACACACACACACACACACACACACACACACACACACATATCGCATATACGTACACCCACTAATACATAATTATCCAGAATCCTCCCTATTATCCTACTATCTATAAACCATAATTTTACACAATGTTTTTTATCAATTTTGATACTATCGACATGTTTAGCAAACTGGATATATTTTTCTTTAGTTATCGATAAAAGATCAACACATCCTTTGTACGCGACGGCAATTTCCTTGATGATAAAGTGCGCATCGTAGCTTGATAAGTTATGGAAAACTACGGGTATGCAATGCGAATCCCTATAATTTAGATTACAATTTGAGTGTAGAGTCTCTGTATCGCCCGCTTAGTGGCAGTGATCGTGTACCCGCGTATCTGACGCAAACGATTTGTCGCACATAATGCGTGACAGCGCGTGACGCTGTTAAATTTTTGCCTATCGTCTCACGTGAAATCCACCATAGGTACATTAACCGAAGATTGTAGATTGTAAACTGTGCGCCAAATTTCTGAGTTCTTCCGTGAATCATGCAGTCTTATCACGAAAACGATAGCCCGAGTAATGCACGTAATATCCGATATTAAACACGTTGTGATGATACGTGTACGTAGCTGATTCAGGATTCCTATCCGTCTTTTCTAATGCACACTCCAGGTTGGTGTAAACGACGAACAGAATGCGTTCCTTCTTGCAGTGGTGTTGAAACCATTTATTCTCGCTCGGCAGCCTTATCGCGCAATCGTTTAATTTTCCATAGTCCTCGCTGTGGATGTCCAATTTAGCATTCGAGTTGAAGTAATAGAGTCTAAAAGTATTATAATATAATACTATTATATATATTATATAATATTGGGAGTACAAATTCGTTCGTAGTTCAGTCCAGTTTTTTGTGCATTTATTTCAAAACAAAATGAATGAACAGATCAATTAAAGTATTGTCCATCGCTGTCTATTACTTTTTCCCATCTCTCAGGCAATTTTCGAATTCCATCTCGAAAAAATGACTCGTTTTTGGAAGCGATCCAATTTTGGAGCCAATTTTCGATTTCTGCGAAAAAAGTGAACCGATGACTTGCTGCATCCTTTGGTACAACCAGTAATCAGGAGGAGCAATGTCCGGAGAATATGGCGGGTGCGGTAAAACATCCATTTGAGCGTCTCCAAATATTTTTTTACAACTTTAGCGACATATGGCCGAGCGTTGTCATGAAGAAGAATAACTTTATCATGTCTTTGCTCGTATTCCGGCAATGCACGGCTCAAACGAATCAATTGTAGTCGATCGCCCGTAATGGAATCGTCAGGTTTCAGCAATTCACAGCAAACAAGACCTTTTTGGTCCCACCAGAGCATGATTTTCGAACCATGAATGTTCGGTCATGGTGTTGATGTTGAGGTCGATGGCAACAATTGACCGGGCTTAGCGTAGTATTTTTTCTTCTTAGCGTGTTGTAGAATATCCACTTCTCATCTCCAGTCACAATCCGATGCAAAAAACCTTTTCTCTGTTGTCTTTGAATCAGCTGTTCGCAAGTAAAAAATCGCCTTTCAATGTCTCTCGGTTTTAGTTCATAAGGCATCCAATTTCCTTGTTGAATCATTTCTATGGTTCTCAATCGTACAGAAAGGGCTTATTGAATTACCCCCAATGATTCTGCAAGCTCCTCTTGCGTTTGACTCTGATCTTTTTCGAGTAATGCCTCTAATTCTTTGTCTTCGAATTTTTTTGGCTGTCCAAAGCGAGGCTTGTCTGCAAGTTGCTGAAATCTCCATCCTTGAAACGTCGAAACCATTTCCTACATGATTTATCAATTGGAGCAGTCACCGTAAACTTCGACAAGCATTCGATAGGCTTCAGCCGCACTTTTCTTCCAATTAAAGAAAATCAAAACCTCCCGCAAATGCTGCTTGGTTAACAAGCAAACAAAATTTAACATTTCAAACACAGTAAAAATCAAGATTTTTATAAACTCAAAGCGATATAAACTGAATATTATTAGCAGATGTTTAACCTCTCTGAAACCGCCAAAATCAGCTGTCACTATGAATCATTCACAACAGCTGAAGCTATCTTTAGGGAAATGGACCAAACTAATTTGTATTCCCAATAGTAATAATTATATATATTATATAATAATACTATTATAATAATACTATTATATATATTTATATATATATATATATATATATATATTTATATATATATATATATATATACATATATATATATATATATATATATATATATATATATATAT
>NW_012130158.1:190026-191046 GCF_000143395.1 Atta cephalotes | reverse complement strand
CAAATCATTCGTTCAAATCATATATTTAAATCGAACATCTATCGAATCACTGTCAAAAACATCTTTCGAATCACTGTCAAAAACACTTTTCGAATCAATGTCAAACATCTATCGAACCGTTATCGATCGTCTATCGCATCACCTTAACTATACACACTGAGTTTCTTGGAAACCTCAATTTGCTAAATCAAGATCTTTTCGTATTTCTGATCTTTTCTTTTTCTTTGAACAGACATTCGTCGAACGGTTCAATCGAACATTGAAATGTGGAAACAGTTCACACACGCAAATTATTAATCACGCATTCGTCTATTTGTGCAGCATTTTATTTTTTTAAAGCGTGAACTATTTATTCATATTCTATAATAAAATTTTTATCACAAATTTTGTGAAAAAAGCATTAAATTTATTGATATCACAACTTTTGGCATAAAAATTTATTTTAATTATTTTAATTCTTCACTCATACTGTTTACATACTGACACAATTCAAAGTATAGCTTCATGCAATGTTCCAGTTCGAACATAAAAAAACATAGTTGAGGGTTTCATATACGAATATGTATCAAGTTATAATATAATATTGCATTATATGCAACATGTATTATGACAAATTCTACAATCAGAAAAAGTTTAATTTTCTTAAATAATTTATATTAGAAAAAAGCAATTGCGGGGATTAAATAAACAAAATGACACAGAATCATTGCCGTATTTTATAATTTGTAACACCATAATTTGTCTGTATTTGCATTGTATTTGCATCGATTAAAGTCCAGACGTTTGTAATAATAAATTGCACAACTGATTAGTATGTCAGTTATTTAACTTTGAACTGTAATGTTAAAAAATACACCAATGATTACATCGGCCTGGCAGACCATTATCATATTTCTGTTAATTTTGTAAGACCTTGTAATGAAGAATGTACACTATGTGTAATACGTACGTAAGTGTGTACACACACACACACACACACACACACACACACACACACACACACACACACACACACACACA
>NW_012130158.1:171266-186278 GCF_000143395.1 Atta cephalotes | reverse complement strand
ATATATATGTCATATTATATGTTATATTATTATTATTATTACGTATCTATCGCAGAATATTCTTATGTCTTTTTTAAATTGTGAGCTAATTAATCCAGATAGATTCTTGAGTGCAAAATGTCCCGCGTTGTCATCTTCCACGTACAAGAAGTTTGCATCTTTTTCGTCAGCGAGTCGTATCGGCACAATCCCCTTATCATTGGTGTAGACGTTGATGGAAATGTCGTTCAAAATTTCAGATTTCTTAATTTGACTCAACTTATTGGAAATTCGATGACCGCGAGATTTAGAACAGGTATAATGTGGATACGAGGATTCCCATTCCACATGTTTTTGAGTCGGCTGTAAAGCGACAACAATAGATCGTGTGAAACATGCATTAACCGCGCTTGGAACGTTGATCACTGCTCTCTTTAGCATAATTTCTCGCGGAAGTTTAATATAATATTCCGCGCGCAAAGTTGTGTTTCTTCGCGTTCACCGTTAAATTTATAATATACGCGACAATGCCATCCGCTATTGCGTTTCTGAAACTTTTCTAGCGATGATAAGGAAGACTCGATGACGCGCGTATCGCATAAATCGGTGCATTGATATAGTTCATAGTTCCGGGGCGATACTTTTGTTTGCGCGTTTATCACCCGCCATGAACATATCATTAAAAACAGTGTTTATTTTTATAGAGTCATATCGTTGCATTACACTATTCTGTTCTGCTCAAGCACAATTTCGCTCGCGTCTTCGAGGAATCAGCGAAGCCGATATATTTAGATTTTATCACTGCACCCATCAGAATACGGCTTTCGAACAATTCGATGACGCGCCAACGGAGTCCGTACACGGCACCCACATGCACGAATCTTTTACGCACAGATTCCTTCAGACTCTCGAGTCGCGCGATACATGCGACCAATTGTCTATTACTGATAGATAATTACGGGCATTTGATACGGCTCTGCTCCTCTAATGATTCTATAAATTTGTCGCATCGCTATTCCCGCGCTGTACTCATCTAAGTAATGTACCTTGCTCAATCAAATTACGCTCCATATTATCACTTGCGCTGTCGAATTGATTAATGACGATTATTTGATTAAATCTTGTTATTTTTATATCATTATGTGCGCTATTTTTATTAATGATATCATCGTCTAGACATCTCATGCTCTTGAAAAATCTTAAATTATGTTAACAAAGCAATTATATATTGATGAAATTGCAAATGTCACATTTTTGCAGGTGTTGTATCAAATTATTGATGATGTCATCGCCAAAACATGTCCTTGAAAAAATTTCTTATAATACGCTGACAAGGTCATATTGAAACTTACAAATTTGCTGACATTGTAATTTGCGATATCAGATTGATGTCATCATCGGATGTCTCTAAAAATTTTCTGTTATTATATTGTATGAAAACTAATGTTTGGATTTTTTTATGTCATTGACCGGAAATGATCATAAATATCTGTGAGGATTTTTTGTGGAAAGTCAGTCTGTGTGGTTAACCGTAATTGTTTACCGCTCCCGCATTTAATTCATAACCGAGAACTTGATTTCCGTAATGTGTTAACACTAATACTTGGTTCAAAATACCAAATAGAGCATCAGAGTTACGTTTCAGTAAAGATGTTTAATAAAATGGAAATAAGATCTGAAATTTATACGTGTACTCTAGGCACTCATGTGTTACAGTTGACTTTATATCTTGGCAGAGACGTATGTATACTATATTACTGACCTGCATGTCTATTATTCACCGAATTTTGAGTCTAAAGATTCTCTCTGCGATTCTTCTGATAATGATAAATAAATTAGGGGTGGGGAGGGGATAAGATTTAAAGCGTTTCATGTAACGTTAATGCATCGGAAGATATAGATTTATACGTTCAACCGTAAGTATTTCATTTATATTTGAAAAATTTTTTTCTTAGATGGCTTATTCGATTGTTGGGCCTCCATTACAGCGCGTCTTCACATACAATTTATGAGGATGGCGATTCATATTGGAGGAGATATTACAATAAAATGTAATAAAATATATGTAAAAATATATGTAAATATGAATTTATTAATATATTATTATCCACAGTGTAACTATTGCTCACATTCAATGATTGAATTCAATTCAATTTGAATTTTTATAATATCATAAATCTTACACTAAGTGTTTACCGCATTTGTTATTTGACGCTTCTCGTGATAACATCAATGTAATTTAGTACAACAAAAATACGACAATTTCGCAAGTCGACGGCTTTAATAGATTTAGTAATCAAAGATTTTTCAAAGACACGCCGCGACAACATGTTACGGCATGTTTCGACATCAATGCGATATAAATGCGACATTGCCAAATAGTGTACATGTTACGTGATCAAATTTTTCACTAACATTCGACATGGTAATATACGACATGTCACAATTTGTTCGAGAGGTGACATCGTCATCAATGTAATGTGATACAAATGTCACGTGACCAAGTAAATGGTATAAAATGAGAAGATTTACATGCACCGCGATCATTAATCAACAAGTGATAACATGGAGCGTGATTTGATACAGCAAGCGAAGCAGTTGAATATCAGAGAAGAATACATTGTTCGCATGGGAACAACGATGCGATGAGCTTATAGAATTTCTGGAAGGGCAGAGTCATGCCCACGATTATCGATCGGCAAGAGACAATTAGTAACTGCATATATCGTCAGGCTCGAAAATTGAAGGATTCGGTGCGTGGATGATTCGTGCATGTGGGTGCCGGATATGGATTTCGATGGCCCAAGATCGAAACAGTGTTCGAGAATCGTATATTGATAAGCGCGTGATAAACTCTAATCATCAAGCGGCGACGCTCGATTCTTGAAAAACATTGGCGATGTAGTGCTCGAGCGAGTGAGAAACACTGTTGAAAGACATGGCAGTATGAAGGTGAACACCGTGTTCATCGGTGAGTTTGTAGCAGGTGATAAATGCACTAATAAAAGTATCGCCACCCGATACTTTGAACAACAAATGTGTACGAGTGGTACGAGCAACATGTCATCGAGCTCATTTTGACATTACTGGACGAATTTCGCGACAGCGGGACATTGTCGCGAATTCTCAAAGTGGTAAATGTGAGTAAGCACAAATGTGCGATTACTTCGTTGCTGTAATCTTCTAATTTTTCTTTTGTTAGCAATCTTTTCCCTGATATACATTGGGTATCTATAAGTGCAATCACTAATTATGGTTTAGGAGTTGCTTTTCAAGTGGCTTGTTGTACATACTTATTAAAGTGTTGTATTGCCATCATTATATCCTCACTATTTTTTAGGTTACATTTTGTTAAAATTATCTAGCACATTCTACCGGAATTGATCAGTCTGTACTACTACTGAAGCCTACATGTGGTATCATTCTCAGTGCATTGATTAGGTTTATTATAATCAAAGTATGTTCCGAGGAGAAATCAAAGCTCGGTTTGCAAGTAACATATTGCTTAGAGATTCCCTTAGTGACGGCAAAATCTAATCAGAGATCAGAGATCTTGTTTCACCAGTAAATAGACTGGACAGTCGAGATGACACTGCGATTTAGTTAACATTAACTGGATGAAATAGCTCCCTACTTTAGATGTGATCAGCCTGGATCCTCCACTGTGTGTGTTTCGCATTGAAGTTTCCTTCTGCCATAAATTGTGGTCCAAGCGATCCGAAGAATTATTTGAACTACTTCTCCTAATTGCATATCTTAGAGAACAATGGACAATTGATAGCACTAGAGGACTAATCCAATCTTTAACGCCGATATTGATTACTTGAATATGTTTTTGTCTAGGGGGTTTATGGTATTTGATATTATTTTTTATAAAAATGGCAGTTCCTCCATGAGCTGTGCCATCTAGATGCATGGCTGATAAAATTTATACCTAGGCATACAGAAATGATTTTTATTGGTAAAGTATGTTTTTGAGATCAATATTATGTCAATATTATATATGTTATGTGTATTAATAAAAGCTTTCAATTCAAGAAAGTTTGGCATCATTTCGTCTTTGCGATTTTCCTTCGCATCTTCCCCTATTAACATTTTCTATTTCATAGCTGCTTACTCCTTGAGAATAGTTTTCGAAGTAACAGGTCCTCGCCTATTCTAGGCCTCAGCAAATAATAACACTTTTGATAGAAATAAATAATATTTAATAATAACCTCCAAAAAAAGAAACTCATAATCTTAACAATAGTAATAATAACACAGTCTTATTCCCTAATACATACTTATAACTACTCTTACAATACTCTTTTTATTTTCTTAGCTACTTAACTCTATTCCTATCCTAATTCCTATCCTAGATAATCCCATAAGCTTAAATTATTTAATTTAATAATGATTATCGCTATCTGCTGAGTCCAGCGGACTTCGGGTCCAGCAGGCGCATCCGCTCTAGCATCCGCTCCCGGTATTGCAAGATTGGACAGAGATCATCTGTTCCATGAATTCCTTAAGCATATCCATTATCTCATGATTACTGGCATTATTATTATTATTATTGGTTTTATGTGTTACATTGTCCGATCTCAATTGATCATTACATTGCGTATAATTAGTATTACTACTAGCTATTTGACCGTATGGAAGATGTTCAGCTGTTTTCTTTGTAATTTTTAATTTTAGGTATTGGTATATTTAAAGGTGACATTCTATTCGTTACTCTCGCTCTAAGGGTCGGATTTGGTTTCTTGCAATTGTTTATATATTCATTATAATTTTCCGGATGATTACCGTCACATAGGACATATTTTACTTCTCCAGATCTAATCTTTCTTGTTTACTGTTTTGCAGTTTACTGTCAAATAATCTTCAGCACATTTGACACACTTCGTGTGCGATGACAAAATTTTTTAGTATGCCCATATCACTAACCTTGCACATTGCGGGATCTCTCTCTTAAGATGAGGAGTTTCGAAATTTACTCAACAGTGTAATAAGGTCTTGATGTTGTAAATGGCCTTATTATTAGGATCTGCTTTTAATTCAACAATAAACATTGACAGAGGTTTCTTAGTTCTGCTCTTAGCTCTGCTTAATATTTCAACAGATATTGACCATCGTATGCCCCAATTCTTCCATTGCTGTTTTTATGTCATTACTTCTGTATGATCTGTGTAAGTCTTCTGTATCGGTTTAAAGATTAAGGCTGTTGTTTTGTTTTTTAATGTGAAGCATCTCTGATATTAAACGTTTATTATAACATGATTCCTCGTCTAATATTTCAACATTATTCTAATCAAATTCATGATCAAAATTTAATCTTCAGTTATTACTGACCATGCAGACGTGTTCCATTTAATATGGTTCCGATGTTCTCCGATTCGTGTTTTTAACTGTTTACTTGTTTGCCCTATCGGTTGCAATCGTTACACTTAATTTTATAAACAATATTATTTATTGACATAAGAGGACGAGAGTCTTTATATATCTTGATATATTTATTTAGCTCGTTTGTGCTGTAAAAAGGAATTCTAATGTCTTTTCTATTAGATAGATTAAATTTTTCTGACAAGTTTGGAATGTAGAGTACAATAAACAACAATGGAACTATCAATGAATCACTGACTCATCTGTATGATCATGTAGTTTTGCACTTCTATCCCTAATATTCTTAACCCTGTTGATTATATCAAAAATCAATTTGAGAGGATAGTCATTCTCTAGTAAGATGTTTATTACCTTTGTTAGATTTTTCCCGTAGAATTTCGGATCAGATAGTAATATTGCTCTATTTGTTAGTCCGATAATTGTGCCTCCTTTTTGGATAACAGATGATTTAAGAGAAAGTTCAAATATCTACTAGAGAAACTGGGTTTTTGATATCAATCAAATGTGAGTATTGTTTTTGACTGTAATTTTTATATTTAAGAAATTCAATGATTCATTGCCAGTCTTGATCATCAATTGAAATCAAGGATGAAATTAAATCGAATTAAAACTATTAAACAAAGAATCAATAATGGTTAATGGCACTGCAGCGCATACATCGTCATATATTAAATCGTACATATATTAAAAAAGAACCTGATCATTATACAAACTCAATGTTGCTTTCTTCAATCTTTGCATCACCAAGTCCGCAATAATAACAATGGAGAGCTCATGAGGCTTTATTGTAAAAAACTTGTTATACATTTATGATTCAAAGTATTGTCCATCGCTGGCCACTACTTTCTCCCATCTTTCAGGTAGCGTATGAATCCCGCGTCGAAAAAACTGGTCATCTTTTGAGGCTATCCACGAATCGATCCAATTGTTTACTTCTTCATAAGACCGGAAGTGCTGGTCAGCCATGCCATTGATCGAAACAAGTGATAGAGGGAGCAACGTCTGGAGAATACGGGGGGTGGAGGACTTCCCATTTCAACGTTTCCAAGTATGTCTTGACCACTTTCGCAACATGGGGTCGAGCATTGTCATGCTGCAAAATCACTTTATCGTGTCTCTCGTTGTATTGCGGCCGTTTGTCTTTCAATGCTCGACCCCATGTCGGCTCAAACACATCAATTGCGTTCGATACCGATCGCCTGTGATTGTTTCAGTCGGTTTTAACAGTTCATAATACACTACGCCGAGCTGATCCCACCAAATACAGAGCATGACCTTGGACGTCAAAATCACCGTTCTTGAAGCGTTGAAATCACTCACGACATGTTCTTTCACTAATAGCGGCCTCACTATAAGTATTTGAGAGCATTCGATGAGCCTCAGCCGCAGATTTCTTCATATTGAAGCAAAAAATTAAAACCTCCCGCAAATGACGAGAATTTGGCTCGTAAACTGACATTTTCAATCGAGAATAACTTTATAATGCAGACACAAATCGACTAATGTTTCTACGGGGTTATGTTGACAGATGCCCAAGTTTATTGTATTACGTCTATGATCTATTTATTTCGACCACCACTTACCGCTAAAGCCATCTATAGGAAAACGGTGGAAGCAAAGTTGTACACCTAATAATTAAATTGTCGTTTCGATCTAGCAACTCGTCTTTGAGGGAAATAAAGAATTTATTTTTTTATTATTTTTTTCTGCAATAACTTTCGCAGTTCTCTACACTCGTAATATCCATTTTCTTTAAAAGTTGATAATTCTTTGACTAAATTATCAAGAAATAATATAATCATATCCATTTGCATATCCTCTTGCTGAAATATTTTACTTACTCTGTTAACTTTTACAAGTAATTCATATCATATAATGGTTGATAATATGAATGGAAAAGATTGAATTTCTTTCAATAAGAAGTAACTTCGCTAGAAGCTTTCGCATCTTTAGATTCGGTTAAAATTTCCTCAAATATTTGTACAAACTCTTTGATTTGAAACCATACAGTTTTTACACTTTCTATGCGATATTCTCTTTGAGTATCAGATAGTGAAATGATTTGATGAATATCAGATAATTTTTGAGATAAGCTTTAAATGTTTCTTGGCTATATTATATCTATAATTAAAAGCTGATAAAAATGTGTAAAGTCGTGAATTACAAAAAAATGGAACAGCCTTCGGAGAAACGTTAGCAATATCTGTCAACACGAGATTTAAATTATGACAGCCACACAGTGTAAAAAAAGCTTTTTGGTTCTCTCGTAAAAGTTGGGTTTGCACACCGGATTTGAATCCCTTCATGTTTATTCCATTATCATATTCTTGTCCCCTGTAATTTGTAAAATCAAATCCATAATCATTCAGATGTTGTTTTAGAGTTGTAGCCAATTCTAATCCGCTAGTATCTTTAACTACCAGTAAAACTTTCACATATTTGTACTTCACCATTTTGTATATAAATATATCGTATGATGCAGAAAAGTTGCTCCATGAGAAGTGTCTGGGGGATGCAATCCAAAAGAACAGAAAAGTACTTAGTAGCTTTTATATCGATTGATTACAGTATTTCTAATTTGATTGACCCATCAGATATAAGTCATCTTGTATATCTTTGCTTAAATAGGTAACTCCATGTCTTGCTACTTTAACACGACTTATATGTTTCATTAAGATAGAATCATACCGAGCCATAAGTTCTACAAGACCTAAAAAATTCTCATTATTTGATGTATTTCAGTAAATCAGATGAACTTCTTAATGCCAAATTATGTTCGGCTAGATATTGAATAATGGCTATTATTCTTTTCAAAATATTTCTCCATTTCTGTTTTTCTTTAATATAACGTTTTTCAGACAAATAGATAAGATTAGAATGATTTACACTACTACGAGCACTAAAACGAACTTCAGTCCATGTATTCATTGCTTTAAAATATGTATTTTGGATATTTCGTGTCGTTTTAGTTTCTCGGATATATGCTGCCAATTATTAAATCCATGTGTTTCAAGCTGATCCACTTTGAAACAATTTGCATGGAAAAGAAAGAAGATAGCCTTTTTTTCTTTTGAATACACTAACCATTGTCTATCAATTAGCTCACCATTGCTCATTTTCCTTATGTAATATACTTCCGAAAAGTTTCTATTTTTATGATCTTTTGGATAATAATTTAAACAAATTTTACGGAATCCTTTTTCCATTAAAATATTTTTTTCAGCTACCATGAGATTTTCTGACCATGTGTCTATATTCTTCAAGTTTTTGATATTCATCTATGTATTCAATTAATATTTTTTCTTCTTTTCGAATATCCTGTAAACAAATTCTTTTTAAAATCAATTAAAATTCAAGGACTGCAAGTCAAAAATATTTAATCAACAAGAAACAGTTAAACATTAAACAAACACTGACAAAATTTTGTGGGGCCATCATAAATGTTAAAAACTTTATATAAAAATTATAACTTTATTTATAATTCTTTTAAATTATTTTAAATTATTTTGTTTTTAGTGTAATAATACTTAGTGTAATAATACATTATTGTTACCTATATATTCCAGAAGTTCATCATTTTGCAAATGTATACCAGATGTTTCTTGAGTAGGCTTGTTTTCTTCTGTAATATTATTTCTTTTCAGAAATTTATGCATGGAGCCTTTTTGGCTATTAATAAATTTTTCTTGAGCTTTGCGTTTTCTCTCTTTCTCTGTGCTACGTATTCCAATATCTATTTTTCTTATGATAATCTTTTCCTTTGTTGTTCTTATAAACAATGTGAATCTTTTTCTTCTGTTTAAAATAGACTTTTAAATAGTTTACTTTTCACTACAAACTACAATTATTCAGCATATATAACAATCATATATTTAATATTACATATTAGGTACATTCAAAACAACCGCTCACTAAGCGCTCAGTGAGTTCTTTCATCTGATTGGCATATTCAGTTGTCATTGTGATTGCTGCTTGATGCTTGACGGTTGCATGTGAATGCATCTTTATACGGCAGAGAGTTGGATATCGTGCAAATTCGCCCCACTTATGGCTCCCGCATACTGGACGCGGAAACGCTTGCTGCGCGGCAAAATGCGATGGTGACCAATGAACATGGCTTCTGACACCAGCGATGCGCGACACGATACGCGATATGCGACGCGCGACATCCAATAAATGTATAATTCTTTTAGAAAAGCAGTACCTTGATTGGATATCGCATATCTCGTATCACGTCGCAAATCGTGCTGGAACTATTAGGAGTTGTAAGCTTATTGGCTACTGCGTCACATTTTGCCGCGCGGTAAACATTTCTGCGTCCAGTGTGCAGAATTCATTAGATAATACTTCAAGTTTTCAATACAAATGCATGCGTTCCTAACCAATAGGTCTTTTCTTTATTCCTCTCTGAATTGGTGCACACGGTGCAAGAATAAAGAACAGATCTAATCTTATCCGCACGTGTGGAAGTGAGAGGTCCAATTATTCTCTATCTCGTTGTCATGTCATCATAATAAATAAAACACCCGGGACTGATCAAAATGTGTACGCTGCACCGTTATAGTTCTTACAATATTTATAAGCAGAAACTTAATTTAATTTAATTTAATTTAATTAATTTCAAATCGAATTTTAAGCACCTGCTTTCGATTAGCAATAAAATGTACATTTTTACATACTGTTTATAATATTTTCTAAAGTATAAACTATTAACTCACACTCTATATTTGATTTTTTATTATAAATTGCGCAAAAAAAACAGCATCACATTTATCGATGATACAATTTTTTAAACCTAAAAGTATTACAAAATATTTAAATTTTTCGTTGACGATATGCGTATATTGGCACAGCTCAGAGAATACGTTCTCGACACAATGTTTGAGTTTGAATATGAAGAACATGATTGACGACTTCATATACAGACATGTTTCGCGCAGTGTTAATTTGACCACATTCACATCACGCATTTTTATGATTTCTATCACTAGATTTTGGACCGATAATGATGAAGGTGCGATTGATTGCACAAACCATTCAATATCCACGCGTTGAAGAAGAAGATGTTTTGCCGAAAAAAGTAATATATATAGATATATAATAGATAAAAAAGGAAATCAGATAAACAAACAAAAAAGAACAAAAAAAATTTTTTAAATAAAAACTTGTTTATAAAAAAACTTCTTTATCTTGAATAGGAACGTAAAATCTCATGGAATCATACTTGCTTGGAAACCGTTGCAGTAGCGGTCTGTCTGAACGACTGATGTAGTAACATTCCCCTCTTTCTAAGTTTCGTCCCCTCCATCATTTCTTCAGGAATGCATGAAATTATGAAATTGTTCAACCAACACAAACGAGATATCAAAAATGCAAGCGTCGATATACGACAGCTTTGTTAGTGTAATAAAAGATTTTTTAAGGAATATTTGATGTATTAATACATATTTCTTGACATCATAAATGTAATTTTGATACATTACCAAATTGCATAATGATATAAAATTTGAAGATCGAGATGCATGCGTTGCCATATAGTGCGCATAATGATATATGTCTCACCCATTGTAGTCCTATACTCGCCATAGTATTCGTGCTCTCTCTCCTACCCTCTCTCTCCTACCCATGGTATTTGTGATCCTATACTTATAATATTCGCGCTCTCTCTTCTTCCCGTTGTATTCTCTCACGTTCTCTTTTCTTCTTGTTCACAATTTTATTAAATAAAAAATTGTTTTTGTTTTACGATTTTTTAATGATATGATTTAGCGTTGATTTTAATTTAGCAACTAATTATAATAATATTTCTAGTAATGTAATGTAATATAAATAGCTGAGCGTTCCTAATTATCAAACCATTATAAACTATTATTGAGTAGCTATCAATCATTTATTGTACTTCGTCGTACTTCTGAACAGCTATCATATTATTAATTAATTTTAAATAACTATAGAGAAAGAAGATTCTTTTCAACTGGCGGTAAGGAGAAACAGGAATGTGCAGGTTTTAAAATTACGTGACAAGCAGATGATGACATAGAAGAGGACGAAAAAAATATTATTATTATAAATTTTAGGATTACGAAGGAAATCCAGAAAGAAATAGAGATTAGAATTATAATTTCTTATTATTCAATTCTTATTTTAATTCTTCTCAATTCTTATTATTCAATTCTTATTAATTTGATTAATTTATTTGAGAAAAAATTGCACGCCTTCTTATCATATATAATTCTAAACTGTCGAATAGAGGCAGAAAAAAAGGAGAGAGAAAATAATTAAAAAAGTAATATATTTAACTATATTATACATTTTTTATAAAACATTAATTTATTTCTTACTTTAACGCAGTGTATACAATTTCATCTGAAGTGCACATAATGTACACTCCATGATTGAAGTTTCATCATAAACTTCATGCAATCTTTTAATGCACCACATTTATTGTTAACAATTTTTGCGTATAGTAGTCACAAATTGTTGATATATTCTCTCGCACGCGATTTTATTAAAAAGATATGTATTCATTTTATGACTTTTATTATGCGATTTTACATTAGAATGATACGAGCATAAATTTAATAATATTTTAATGATATAAGTCAAACAGCCGGATTCGCGCTTTCTTATTACAATAAGTAATTTATTTTCACGAACATATGAAGACGGAATGATGAAGAGATTAGGGAAAAGATAAATTTTCAAAGAAATATGTATATTTTTTAATATAGATTTATTTATCTAATGCAGCATGTACAATATAATTTAGATCACTAGTTCACATTCTATAATAGAACTTTTATCATAAATTTTGTGCAAAGTGTTTGCAACATCGCGTTTATTAGTAATACAATTTTGTCTTAAAAATGATACAAAATATTTGAATTTTTGCTAACATCGTGCGTACATTGACTTAGTTTATAGTACGCATGCTCAACACATTGCTCGACCACGAATAAGAAGAGTACGGTTGTGTTTCATGTACGAGTATGTATCATGCAATGACAATTTTACGTTTTTCATATCACTTTAACAAGTTCTACATTCAGATCTTGAATCTCGGTGATCTCGGTGATGATGATGGGACAGTTGACTGCATTAATCGCTCAATATCTGCACATCTCGATGGACGCCTTCCATGTAGCATGAGACAAGATTATGCGGTTACCTCGATTGTCGTTCGCAATTTCTAAACGAGACGTAGGACTCACGACGATCTCGACGTCCAAGAACTTCGTTACGCTGTAATATCAATACATATCTGCTCATCAAGATATGAGGTAGCGAAAAATGTAAGAAGAGATGCAATACGTTGTAGAAAATAAAAAATATGTAAATAGACCTTAGAAAAGTACATAATGTATAAATGTCATATAATGTCATAATCAAAATTTTATAAAAATTTAATAAACTTACTGTCTCTTACTTAGTTTAATATGGATATCATAATTACATTTTATGACATTGAAGTAATATGTGTTCCACAACGTCTATGTGTGGATGAGCTTCACTATATGTTCCATCAATAACACCATCATGAATCATACAATGACATGTAGATTTAAATTTACGAAATCATCGAAATTCGAATCACACATTGATATGTTTATATATCTGTTACGTCTTATGCTTGATACACCATGTATTACTGAGAGTAAGAAACGAGTAGAACGTTTCGAAATTCAAGTTCTTTATACTGCAACTCAAATGCATCATCGACGAGCAATATTATTTATTAGTTTCACACAGAATAACATAAATGTACAATTCTTATTTAATGTTAAAGTATAACATCCTTGACGTTTTTTTGATGCGACGGTAATTATTTACTGATGATTTGAGTTCTCTTTCGTTCATGCATTTTCCATTTCATTATGTCTATATATCATTATCATTTTTTTATTTTTTATTTTTTATTTTTTTTATTTATTTTTTCTTTTGGATGGTATATTTAATATGGAATTTTATTTATCTTTACAAATATGCGAGTTAATTTTCAGTGTAATTGCCATCAAGCCTACATTAAATTATGCAATGACACATATATATAAGAATATATTTTGACGAAATCGAATCTTTTATATCTAAGGGATCAGCGTCAGCGACAATAAAGTCTGTCTGTTCCCATATTCTTTTCAAAAATAAGTTTAAGCAGTGTATTTCAATATGAAATTTTATGTATCTTTATATAGTGTTAGTTTTTCAGAGTAATGTTAGAACGAATAATATTGCAAAAAATTAAAACCTCCCGCAAATGACGAGAATTTAGCTCGTAAACTGATATTTTCAATCGAGAATAACTTTATGATACAGACACAAATCGACTAATGTTTCTATGGGATTATGTTGACAGATGCCTAAGTTTATTGTATGACGTCTATGATCTATTTATTTCGACCACCACTTACCGCTAAAGCTATCTATAGGAAAACGGCGGAAGCAAAGTTGTACACCTAATATAAAATTTAATTACCTTAATTACAGGAAATATTAATTTTATTTATAAAAGGTTTGTTCTTGACTTGACATATTTATAAATTAATTTTATTAAGAAATAATATATGTATGCATATGTTATTGTATATGCTATAAATCGTATAAAAAAATTCTATAATTAGATAAATAAATTTTAGTTCCACCAATTAAGTAAATGAAATCTTATAATCGACCAAAGTAGATCTTATTACTTAAATATTTCAGTATGAATTTATACAAGTACATTAGACAATTCTATAAACTGTGCAATAAAGTCTTTTCCAATCTTGAATCGCAGTCATGGCTAGAACTATAATAGTATTAATAGTATTATAAAATGTTATATTACAATTGTGTATTCATACTTGTCCTCTGAAAAAAACAACTGTTCATCTATCAGTTGTTAGCTTTCAGTATTATTTAAAGCGAACTATTTACATTCTAGAAGCTTATCATAAATTTTGTGAAAAGTACTTACAACACTGACTTTACTGATAATACAACTTTTGGCGTAAAAAATATTTAATTTCTATTCAATGATTGTCGTTATTAAGCAATAATTTGATATTATCAGTGAACATAGACCATGCAAACGTTCAAAGAAATAAAATAATTATTTTTATCTAAGGGATCAATTAATCAATAGCGCTGGTCTTTTATTACCTTTAAAAAGATATCACGTTTTTAACATTAAAGATATGTGAGGAATAAAATTCTTTACAATAAAAGATAACTTAGATACCGGTGGTCTCTATGCAAACATATTATTCTAACATTACTCTGAAAAACTAACACTATATAAAGATACATAAAATTCCATATTGAAATACACTGCTTAAACTTATTTTTGAAAGGAATATGGGAACAGACAGACTTTATTGTCGCTGACGCTGATCCCTTAGATATAAAAGATTCGATTTCGTCAAAATATATTCTTATATATATGTCATTACATAATTTAATGTAGGCTTGATGGCAATTACATTAAAAATTAACTCGCATATTTGTAAAGATAAATAAAATTCCATATTAAATATACCATCCAAAAGAAAAAATAAATAAATAAAAAAAAATAAAAAATAAAAAATAAAAAAATAATGATAATGATATATAGACATAATGAAATGGAAAACGCATGAACGAAAGAGAACTCAAATCATCAGTAAATAATTA
>NW_012130158.1:156490-166684 GCF_000143395.1 Atta cephalotes | reverse complement strand
TTTTTTATCTATTATATATCTATATATATTATCTATATATATTACTTATTTCGGCAAAACATCTTCTCACAATAAACTCCGTTATACACCTCGTATATTGAGAAGAAGACTTACACTGATTCCTACAGCTTACAAATACTTGGATGTCGGAATCATTGTGGGACCTGTGTCTTTTGTGGAAATTGTACAATAATTGGCGACAATCAAGGTATCAAACAACATAATTTTGCCTCGTGCAATATGGCTTTCATTGAAAGACGCGTGGATATTGAATGGTTTGTGCAATCAATCGCACCTTCATCATTATCGGTCCAAAATCTAGTGATAGAAATCATAAAAATGCGTGATGTGAATGTGGTCAAATTAATACTGCGCGAAACATGTCTGTATATGAAGTCATCAATCATGTTCTTCATATTCAAACTCAAACATTGTGTCGAGAACGTATACTCTGAGCTGTGCCAATATACGCATATCGTCAACGAAAAATTTAAATATTTTGTAACACTTTTAGGTTTAAAAAATTGTATCATCGATAAATGTGATGCTGTTTTTTTTTGCGCAATTTATAATAAAAAATCAAATATAGAGTGTGAGTTAATAGTTTATACTTTAGAAAATATTATAAACAGTATGTAAAAATGTACATTTTATTGCTAATTGAAAGCAGGTGCTTAAAATTCGATTTGAAATTAATTAAATTAAATTAAATTAAGTTTCTGCTTATAAATATTGTAAGAACTATATAATAAGAACTATATTAACTATATTAATTAATGTAAAATTATGTTATATATAAAAGTAAAAGTATTTAAATTATATATATCTGGGTGTATCATTATTCATTCCTTTCTTGTTATCCTAGTGCTATCTTATCACGCGTCAACATCTTCACGCTCAATGGTATTGCGACAGACGGTCATAATTGTATTAAATGTTCTCTTTATTTAAATCATTAAATAAAGAACGTATGACAAAATATATTTGCGTGCAAAAAGAACATACAACGGGAGCGACAACGCAACGGGAATGACGAAATATAAGAAATATAAGAAACATAAGAGGAAGAGAGAGATGGTAAGTATAGGAGAGACAATAAGTGTATGCAAGCCTTTGTTACCGATGCATTTTGGGAGAGTGGCGGTGAAAAATGTGAAAGGCATAGCGAAATGTCATCTTGTTTATGTAATCTATCGATCGAGATCCCATATTTATGTAAATATCGATAGCGCTGGGATTAGTATACTTATGATTTTGGTTGCGAGAAGAAAAAAGGGAGATAAGAGAAGACGGCAACACATTTTGGATTGGACGCGGGGTCCGTGGCGACGGCGGCGGCGGCGGCGGCGGTCGAAAAAAATGTTATATTTATGTGGAATGTTATATTTATGTGAAACATTCTTATGTTTACATAAATAGCGATAGCGCTGGGGCCTTCCCGCGCCTTCCCCCTCCTCGCGCCTACGAGTATCCCTCGCGCATTCCCCCAACGCTTACGAGTACCCTCCACGCTCTTCTCTAGTCCCATAGAGTTAGAACCCATCTTGTTATACAACCTTTAAAAATGCATGGATTAATCTATAGTAAATATATTGGTGATAGAGATAAGTAATGTTCCAAAAAAATTAAGCGATTTTTCACCGTATCCAATGTGTGTGTCATTGTGAAAAAGATTGAGTGTACGAATCATTTTCTTCGCAGCTTTGTAATAAAATACGTGAAGCAAGAAGTAGTGATGGCAGAAATATATTTTAAAATTATATATATTTTAAAATTAAAAAAGGTCGTAACGAACGTGATGAAAATTCGGAATGCGTAAAAACCGTCTCATTTCGCCGTAACAACGAAATATCTTGGAATCAAAATAAAATTGCAGGATTAATTAAAAATTTACAAAATATACCTAGTCATGTATTTGGTAAGCATAAAGATTACACCTCCCTTCAATATTTTTGTACAGGAGAACAAAAAGGAGGTGAGAAAAATCTTCTTTCAATCTTTTTGTACAGGAGAACAAAAAGGAGGTGAGAAAAATCTTGTGCTTCAATTATAAAAGGCAGGATTATTTTTAAAAATTAAAATTGCAATGAAATGTATTATAGAAAATGTTGATTATTATATCAATTTACTAGTAATTCCGGAAAGTTACAATGGAATTATTAGTAAAATGATTGATGGCAAATGGCGTATTCATTATGCGAAAAGAAGTTCTTATGAGACACGTGTAAAAGCATCCATAGTACAAATACTTTGCAAACATTGAATTCTACTTGTGTCATATTATAGGTAAAGAATCACTGCACGTACACAAATAATTGAACGTCGAAATATAAAAAAATGAAACTTATCATGAATATGTTCGCATAGCAAAAAAATTAGGTCTCTCTATTTGTATATCAAAATATTTTATTAAAATGTATTTACGTCCGATAAAGATTACGGATGCAGAACGACCTGATAAAGAAGATCATATGAACAGCTGAAATCTAATCTTTACGAAAAGTTAATAGAACAACAATGCGATCACTGTACTGGAATGTGTTACGTAGAGTCAGCATAAAAAATTTTGAAAAAGTAGAAGAGAAATAACTTCATACCAAAATGTAAAAGCAATTCTTTACCATCCTCATCTGACAAACGCAACTGTTGAATGGAGTAAAGAAAAAGAGATTATAACATGACAGCAATTGCAGATAGAGTTGAGAATAGAAATAATGATTGTGGATTATTTATTGATGCAAAATTCGCATATCTTGCTGCAACGCCTAACGGAATTATCGGAGATGATACTATTGTTGAGATTAAATTTCCTTATACGACGCGGCAAATGTCTCCTATTGATGCAATATTCAATAAGATTGCAGCATTCATAGAACTTTTGAAATGGATGACACTCATATGAATCGAAGACATGTATTATTTTCAGCTACAAAGGCAGTTCCATATAACAGAAAAAAAGTATTGTGTTTTTGCTGTGGAGCTTTGGATTAAAGTACATGATTGTCCAGCGTGCTAATAAGTTTTGGGAAATAAAAATGTTACCATTGCTGAAACGATTTTACGAGGACTGCTTGGTTCCAAAAATAATCGATAGTAGAGCGGCAAGAACTATGCCAATTTGGGAACCGCAATATATCGAGACACAGAAGACAGCTCGAAAAAATGTCATTGAGCTATTGTTTCAATAATATATATATATATATATAATAAAATGTATATCCGTATATGTATGTATACATATATTTATATGAGTATGTGTGTGTGTGTGTGTGTATCTAGATATATAATCTTGCACGTATTTCTTATGTAATTAAGTAATAATTTACTTAATTGTTTTTTACTTAATTGTGTAATTAAGTAAATCTATTTTGTCTATAATAGCCAATGATATCCTGAATTACTTGGGAAAAAGTGGTGAGGACAATATTCTGCTTATTACTGAATCATTATAAGAACACTAAAATAATATTAATGTTATATACGTTGAAATGGGAAGTCCTATCCCACCCGCCGTATTCTCCAGACGTTGCTCCCTCTGATTATCACTTGTTTCGATCAATGGCACACGGCCTGGCTGACCAGCACTTCCGGTCTTATGAAGAAGTAAAAAATTGGATCGATTCGTGGATAGCTTCAAAAGATGATCAGTTTTTTCGACGCTGGATTCGTACGCTATCCGAAAGATGGGAGAAAGTAGTAGCCAGCCATGGATAATACTTTGAATCATAAATGTATAACCAGTTTTTTACAATAAAACCTCGAATTTCGGAAAAAAACGGCGGAAGCAAAGTTGTACACCTAATATGATTCACAAAGATATAGTTTGCAATTTTATTTTGATATTAATTATTTTGATATTAATTATTTTGCTTTTAAATTAATAGACATATAAAATGTATTGCAAATTAGATCGCAATTTGAACTGAGAGAGTGATTGCATTGCAAAAAGCAAATCATATCAGATAGTTTTTTATTTTGCAATATACTATTTTTCAAAATATATGCAGGTAATAAGCAGATAAAAATAAAGTAAAATATTAACTACAAATAATATTAAAAATGTATGTGAAAAATACACACATACATATACATGTACATATTATATATATGTATATAAAATCAAATAACAATATATTGTGCAGTGCTTTCCGTTATATGGTTAAAGTCACTTTGCAATGCGATCATTTAACTCATTTTAAATTGTGATCCACTCGAATTTATGAATTCATGCTGTATATATGTTATGTGTATATTGCGTAGAAATAATGGCATGTATTACAGCTTTTTTGTGTTTAGAAATATTTAAACATATCTGTATAATAAATAAATAAATACCATTGTTATATGCGTATATGCATATGTATGTATAATTGTTAATATTTTTATCTTTTAAGATAATTTAATTTCATTTTACAAACACAATATAATAAAATACTTGTATTAAAATATTTTATTTGCTATTATCTAAAGAACATACAAAAGTTAAAAAAAGTCTACAAACAGTCAAAATGATATTAAAATAATTTTATTCATAGCGTTAAAGGATCAAATTTTGTAAGATCATCATTTTGACCTTCTCTTGAATTGGTTTGTTCTTTGGATAATAATGATAATAAGCTATTTCTTATAATAAATAATCTATTTTATAATTATATTGACATTGAGCTTCGCGTAGAATCAGAGAATGAAATTTATATCAAATGGAAATTTCAAGCACTGCCTATTTATGACTATAAAATTCCTATTGATGACTATAACTTCCTATTGATGACTATAAAATGAAAAGACGTGATGTGTCATAGAATCCGTCCAAGCTTGCGCTTGTTGTAACATATTGTAGTATCAGATGAGTGCATTTCACTTGTTCGCAACGCGCGGAAGCATTATTTCATCCTTCAACATTTAATAAGAAGATTGAAATAATGCTCGCGAGCATTGCGAACACAAAATGAAAGACACCGTAAGGATGCGTTCAAAAACATCACTCGAGTTGTCATATGTTGTTTTATCCCTGTTGTTCATCCAATGTTAAGGCCCGTTCTACAATCAATCGTATGTTGGAATCGGGCATCGTACGCATACACATTGGATTGTCGGCTGTCGAATGAAATCAGTTGTCGCAAATCGGCTGTCATTGTCGGAATAAAAGATAGTCAATTCCCGTCTTTTACGACGAGATGAAACATAACCTTCGGACACATTTGTGTATGGATAAACAGATATTTTTATATTATTAGGTGTAATAAAAAGAAATCCATTATTTTTGCATAAAATTGAATGGAAAAATAATGGATTTCTTTTTACTAATATACCTAATATACCTAATATATTATGAAATCACTGAATGTAGATAAAATTATTATTGATTTTGTTCGCGAAATTCATTGCTTGTATGATAAACGCGATGTGGATTTTAAAAATGTTAAGCGTACAAATAAGCGTAAAACAAGTAGTGTAAAAGTGCTAGCGTATGATCTCTCTTTAAATTTACTAATATAACTGTGTAAAATACAATAAATAATTATTATTACAAATAGTGATTATATAAATATATAAATTTGTAACCTGTTAAATGATTAATTATAACAATTGATCTTTAATCTGTCTGATAGAAACTTTAATTTGATAAATAACTGTGTAAAATACAATAAATAATTATTACTACAAATACTGATTATGTAAATGTGTAGATTTGTAATCTGTTAAATGACTACTAATTATAACTAATTATAATTAATTATAACAATTGATGTTGATCTGTCTAGTAGAAACTTTAATTCGACTAAAAAATTAATAATTCAATAGTCATATTAATTATATGTATATAAATAAAAAAATAATATACAAATTCTTTTATGATGTTTTATTAATTTGTATATATTCAAAATCATTAAGTTTTTTGTAAAGACAAATAAAGAATATTTAAAATATCAATATTTTAATATATTAATATTTTAATATATTCGGAGAAGATCATAGCCATGAAAAAGTAATTTATTTGCTGTAGAAGAATCTGAAACGCCCATTTATTCTTTTAAAATAAACATTTAATATTCTACAATTATAATTTCCTTTAAAGCTCGATTTATACGCTATCGTATTATTAATTGCTTGAAAATATTAATATTAGATCATATTGCTACTATTAATTTATTACAAGAAACATTGATTTGTTCACAGAATTTTTTTTGTACATATGTATTTACAATATAATATGTGCGTATAGTAAATTTATATAGTAAATGCGTAGTTATATAAAATAACATATTTATATATACGCAAATATGTGCATATAAAAAAATTTGCAGTGATGTCTGTTAGCCTTGTTGCTTTCTGCTACAAAGGTCTTCTGCAGTAAAGATTTTCAGATCAAATCTTAAATAGATACACGGTGTGACACAGTATATCATTACATCCTTGTTATTCGACAAGGATAATGATCACTATTTTGCACTAGTATCAGTTAGTATCACTTGTATGAAGACACACGACGCTTTATTGCAATACAAAGTATAAAAATCAGGAGATAGAATTATTATATTGAAAAGAAAACGAACATTCCATCTAATGAATTTATTTTCATTATGAAATTCATATTATCTCTCTCTCTCTCTCTCTCTTTCCTACTTATTTTACTATTAAGACACTAAGAGCTTTACATTTGGAATTATCCTGACACGAAGCATTTTATTGTTTGTCTATTTGAATATAATCTTTTCATAGAATCTGTTGTTAAACTGAATTTTTTTATAATTATTTTTTACATGTGTACATAAATATTTTTTATATGTGTACTTCAAGACATTCAATTTTGGTTAAGATACATTAATCATTTGACTTTATATAATGTAATTATAAAAACTTTAGCTCATGATTTCATTTTTTTTGCATTTGAACAAAGAAGTTTTAATTTGAATTTAGAAGTTTTAGTTTTAGTTTGAATTTTTTATTACTTACTGACACAATGAAAATTTAATTTATTTATAATATTTATATATATTGTGTCCAATTTCTGATGTGATTTCAGTAATTTTATATTCTAACGTTTGACTATATTTTGATTATTGTTTTAAAACTTTTAAAATGCACGTATAAATTCAATAATTATATAAAAATATGTTCACCCTAATGTTTATTAATAACTTTATTTTAGAAATATGTGAAAAAAAAAGGAAAAAAAATACGTAGAATTTGGACGGAAGATCTCCAAGTTTACTGCTCTAGCATCTTACGCGTACGATCACGCAGAGTTCTTGGATATTGTGTTTATGAACATGATATATTACCCAGTCAGAAATAATTTCTCGAAAAGATGTCGTTTTGATGTCGAAAATAAAAGTCGAAAATTTTCGAAATTTCTATTGATTTCGATGGATTTTTGACTCCAATTTCGACTAATTTTCGAGTTAGAAATAAAATCTTGAATTGATCTAGTCAGTATAAAAATATACTACTAGTGTTACTAATGTAATAAATAAATTCAACAAGTAGTGTCATTAATAGCGTAATAATGATGGAAAAAATTTCATTAAAGTTTCATTGAAATTTTATTGTGAAAATAAGTATTATTGATTAGCATCATATTTCAGAGAATACATGACAAAATTATAATAAAAAAAATTTATTTTATGAATTTTGAGAACTAATTTTATGATGCATCCATGCGCGGTCACCCATCCCAAACCTCCACTTACCATACTTCATTTCTGTTCGTATGGGAATTACTCTTTCGAAGAACCATGAACCTATAATGCTAATGGATATATAGTTGTAATCTATCTGTTCAACGATGTTGTGAAAGAAGCAGAATACATAAAAAAAATATAATTAATGTTAAATATAATAGTAATGTACAAATGATGTCTCCTATGATAATAACTTGTTTTTAATAATACTGTAAAATATTATTTTTATTAGCTGAAATAATACTAATTGCTTTAATGATATATATATATTTTTTTATTCTAATAAATTTTTTATATCAAATATTACAATTATTGGAAGTAGTTCTATGTTACGTCACATGTCGTCATATACTACTACAGCAACACTATTGGCTCAGCATTGACACTATTGCGTATCAGTAGTAATACTACTGCAGTAGCAGTGACACTAGTAATATTTTTATACTTCCAAATAATATTAGAAACTTGTATAATCAACATTTAAATTTCATTAATTTAAAAATCGAGATCGATTTCGATATCGATTCAAACTAGAATTAGTCTAGCTAGACTTTGATAGAATTGATGATATTTTTCCTTGATTTTATGCTCATATTTATGGTAAGAGATAGCTAATAGGTTGTCAACATTTATTGTAAGAGATATTATTCCCTGAAATTCCTCAATACAAAAATGATGTAATAAGATTACATTAAATAAACTACAAAGTACAAATAAAAGTAATGTTATTCAGCAGGAGTAGAACAATAAAATAAGATACAAAGAATTACTAGAAGAAAAGATGTAGACTTTATCGACAATTATAAAAAATGTTCCGATTCGTATAAAAAAATTCCATGATTTTCTAAAAAGTTATAAAATTATCTATAAATTCTGAAAGATTTTGAAAAGCTTTTATGATTAAAGCGATATTGCAATTGTCGAAATGAAATCGAAAAAAATGTCGATTCGACATTTTGAACGAAAATATAAGATTACGTATCACAAATTTATACCAAAAATATTAAAAATGTATCAAACTCTCATTGTATTCTTTACATATGTAATTTTTTATCACTCGAAAATGTTGAAATTTTGATGCAAGTTTCGAATCGACAACTTTTCCATCATAACGACATCGAAACGACGTCTTTTCGAGGAACTATTTCTAACTGGGCAGTTTCCCTATTCCCTAAGATTCTTCGCTTTTATAAGTGCTCACGCACAATTTAGAACATGGCGTTTGTGTCAGATTAAAGGCACAGACCTTAGTTTCCATCAAGGATTTAAATCGGATTAGAATCCGGATCAGAGTGTAAGAACCAACCAACTACAATCGAGCATTTCCCTGTCGTTCGACTGTAATAGGGGAATACTCAACTGCAGTTGGTTGATTTTTACATTCTGATCCGAAACCCTTGGAAACTAGACCAAGGACATATGATGAATTCGAGACATCCGAGCGACGATTCTGAACGCATCCTTTCAGGGGCCTTATTCTTGAACACATATGAATAATTTTCGCATACTAAATGATAGTTCCTTGATTATGATTCAATCGTTGGTTGATTGTATACGGAATTGCTATTTTCGTATATGCGATATTTGTTCAAGAATAGGATCCCTGTGCACAGTCTTCATACGTAACTCGGAACGCACCCCTAAAATGCTGGATAATCTAAAAGAATATACCAATAACAGCAAATTCTGTTGTGAAGCTTATTTAACTGTTGAATCTGTTGAACGCAGCCAATAGGACGTTTTTGCAATAATGTTGATCCAGATATGTAAACGCTAAAGTCGCTTCTTTTCTTAAGTAGTTGTTAAGAAAAAGATCTGACCTTAGCGTTCACCCTATCTGGATAAAACAATATTGCAAAAACTCGCTAATATCTTACTTAAGGGTGCAGTTCACTTGGCGTTACAAATGCTTCGAAGTGTTCGACCAGTCGGAAGAAAGAATTTTACTAATTGAATACCAATAAAAAAAAATGCTTCAAAGCATTTGTAGCATCAAGTGGACTGTAACCTAAAACAGGGAGCACACTCTTGCATAACACATGAGGCAAGAAATTAATCAATCAGAATTCTTTATTTCATAAAAAGAAAGGAAATGAAGGACTTCGATTGATACAGTTTCTTATGCATTATGTATTGTACAATATGTAAGAGTGTGCTCCCCTCTTAATTCCGTTATTTCCAGAAAAATGAGTGGCTAATTAAGTTCTGCCATAAATCAATCTGTTTTTTAATAAGAACTATTTTTTGTATACAATTTCCCTTTTCAATTTTTTTTCTCTCTCCAATATCTCAATACATAGTTATTTAATTTTAAGAGTAATAATAGAACTATGGTACAACTAAATATAAATCTATTAATGTGTGCACAGATAATGTATGCAGATTCAGCCAACACGGTCCTTATAACAATTACAACATACAATCAATATAAACTAAAACATCACATATGAACATAATCTAATTAATAATTTTATAAAAACTTAATAACATTAGCAACTAAGTAACACTT
>NW_012130158.1:149665-151159 GCF_000143395.1 Atta cephalotes | reverse complement strand
CGCGCGCGTGTGCGTGTGTGTGTGTGTGTGTGTGTGTGTGTGTGTGCGTGCGCGCGCGCGCATATAATTTAATCAATGTTATATCATAATTATATATTATGGATCATATTTTGTAATCAAGCATGCTAGCTATTGAATGCACAGTTAAGGCATCATACATGATATTTGATATTATGAAAACACGAAACATACAAAAAATACTGAAGGCAAGTTTCTAAATAAATAGAATAAAAATAGAATAAATATTACAATATATGTCTAACAAGAATATCTCAATATATTTAAAATAATAGTAGTTATCATGAAGCTAAGCCCAAACTCGTAAAGTTGCATCCCAGCTTCCAGTAGACAGAGCAGTACCATCTGGAGAAACTCTTAGACACGAAACTCGATTTTCATGTCCATATAACAGCGCCACTCGTTGACACTTTAAAGTATCCCACACATTCACTGTGTAATCATTGTATCCGGCGAAGAGTAAGCGTCCACTTATACTGAGATCAACCGCATTTGCTCCGAATATTATACTTTCTTTTGCATACACTGCAACTTCTCTATCAGCACGCAGATCGAACAAGCGACAAGTAGCATCATCTGAACCTGTTGCCACTGCATCGCCACTTGGATGAAATCTTACCTATATACACAAATATTACATATTAAGAAAAAGTAAATATCAATTAAAAATATGAATCCCTTAATTGACAAGTGACATAAGTCCAAAATTAGGAAAAATGCGTTTGTTTTTTTTTATAGGAAGAGAAAGTATTAAGAAGGTTTGTTTTATCTATCAATTTAAATTACTTTTATTTTGTTTTTATGTTCATAAAAATAAAAATTAATTTTATATTAAGTGACCATAAAAAAGCTGGAATAATGACTTAAGTTCAGCTTTTTTTTACAATTGTATTTTTTCTAATTTTAGACTTATATCACTTGTCAATTAAGGGGCTCATATAATAATCACTTTTCAATCAGTAATATTACAAAGTTTGAAAAAATATTCAAATAACTTTAACTATTACATACTGAATTAACATCAGATTGATGTCCTTCAAAACTTTGCACACACTGGCCACTACGCATATCCCAAATTAAGACAAGTTTGTCACAACCACCAGACACAAACGTATTCCCAGTTTCGCTCGGTGCTAAATCAATAGACATAACATCGCTGGAGTGTCCTTGAAAACTCTGTAACAATTGTCCACTCTCTACGTCCCACAAACCACATGTGCTATCTCCGCTGCCTGTTAAGATTTGCTGATCGCTGTTAGGAAATGCGCAACATGACATATATGATGTATGTGTACCAACAGTCTTCTTGTGAGCCGAAACATCATCCTCCAGACTTAACTGATATACTGTAACTTTATTATCCAGACCTCTACAATATTTATATGAAACAATAGATGCAGTCATCATATTATCCAACTTAATATCTCTGCTTTTTATATATATATATATATATATATATATATATATATATATATA
>NW_012130158.1:147793-149645 GCF_000143395.1 Atta cephalotes | reverse complement strand
ATATACTATATAATTTTATATACATGTAAAATAAAAATGCTTGAGAAGACTTACCTGTGAAGAAGAAACAATATGACGCTTATCAGGAGACCAATCAGAACATAAAACTTTGGCTTGATGTCCTTTTAAGATACGTCTAGGTTTTACATTTATACAATTAATTGCTTCAAGTCTATCTGCTACACTGGCAACTGAAACGAAATATAAAAAATATGATATAAAAGAATATATTGATTGATATCAATCAATCATTTATTATGCTTACGTGTAATATCATTTAACTTTTGTCGTTCATCTTCCAAGCGTTTCTTTAAACATTCTGCTTCTTTCGCTAGCTTCTCTATATGTTCCAACTCAGTTGCCGAGTCCATATTATAGCTATTACTTGTTGATCAACTTTTTGATATACAATAAATTTCATAAATAGATGATCTATACACTAAAATTCCATATATGTCAAAGTTGTACATATACACCTATATATATCAACTCTAATACGATTTATGCATCTTTACGACAATTGTAAATCCCTTGTAAATCATAAATGATTCATTGCACAATCAGCAATAGGCAGTATTATTAATTGTTACTCCATTAGAATTATAAATATAATTTATTACATTCGCACGCGCACGGAATGCCATTTTTTCACAAGCGAGAAGAACGGAGACTCATGAAATTCTAACAGACCGATATTGTTTCATGCATTGAGGCTCTTTCTACATAATCCTTGTTCTTACTCGCTTATTGTACGTTTTTAAGGGAAAACGTCATATGTATGATGTAAACAAGAATAATCGATACAGCGCGACTAGTATTCCTTCTTTGCGAGACGAAATAACGATGAAACGCGCCGCGTCGATACAATGACTCTTGATGACGTTTTTCTTCTATCTCTCTACTGACTTCTACACTGTGCGCAATCCATTCCACTCAATACGCATTGCGCACATCCATAATCCATTCATAGCATTCATCACTGGCCTATTTCCACCGAGATTTTAAACCGGATCAGAATGTAAGAACCAATCAACTACAGTTGAGTATTCCTTTGTTACAACAAGTCGAACGACAAGGAAATGCTCGACTGTAGTTGGTTGGCTTTTACATTCTGATGCGATTTAAATCCTCGATGGAAACTAGGTCACTGTTTACCATACCAGAGAGAAACCTGAGAGGGGTCATGGTGGCCTTTTTCGAGTGACAGACGAAAGTCAGTACGTCAGCGGCACCAACATCAATTTTATAAATTGATGTGAACTATGTATCACATCACATTTTCGCTACTGTCGATAAAATCGTAGTGTCGATAAATGGATTTGATACAATCACAAACTGAATAAAAATAATATTAATTTACAAAAAATGCTTCTTTTAATCAGATAAGGTATTTTTTTATAATTTTTGAATTTTGAAAATGATGCCGTAAATTAAATTTCATTAGTACATCAGATTTTCGAAATAACTGAGATTTAATGTGCAAAATAGCTTTGTTATATTTTAAATGTTCTTGTAAAAAAGATTAACGAATTCTCGAAATTGTAATCAGAAATCATGAATGTATTGTTCATCCTCTACAAAATGTATACATTTTATTTTAGTATTTTACTTTTTAATCGTGTTATGAAGGATTCAAGTATAGAGTTTTTCTAAGATAGTAAATTTTCCGCCTTTACAATGAAATCATTATACTTATAATTCCCAGTTTGTGACTACACACAATGTAATTTATCATTATATTATATCATTATATCTATTATTCCGCTAAATATATATATATATACACACGCGCGCACGCGCGCGTGTGTGTGTGTGAGAGAGAGAGAGAGAGAGAGAGAGGAGAGAGAGAGAC
>NW_012130158.1:127527-147773 GCF_000143395.1 Atta cephalotes | reverse complement strand
GTGTGTGTGTGTGAGAGAGAGAGAGAGAGAGAGAGAGAGGAGAGAGAGAAGGCAACATTTATTTTGAAATATAAAAATTTCAGCAACGATTAAGTTACACATACTTTAGAATATTTATTTTAGTATATAACATTTAGTATATAGAAACATTTAGTATATAGAAAATATTTAGTATATAGAAAAATGCAGATCAGTTTGTACTAAGCATCTATAAATCCAAAATGCAAGTTCCGAATCTTTTGTTCCCTCAATTATAGGTCTCTCAGATCATGACCCACCTCTCTAAATTCTTGAAATATATTTTACATTTCGCGTTGTATTAATGCTTTTCTTGCTCAGACTAAAATTTTTCAGTTGTATTAATTTGTTTCTAGATTGAACGAACATGCTGAATTCATAAAATTAATATCTTTGAAGTATTTAGTTCCTTCATTAATGACATTCTAAATGCCAAAATAGGTTCGTCTTCTGTTCTTTAAATTTATACATATCATACTCCGACACAAATATTCCTTTGATCTCATTAAGATTGACAATATAATTTTGCAGAATCCTTATATTTTCCTTGCTTGCATCGTAACCAATGGATTTATATATTAGGAGTACGAATTAGTTCGGTCCGTTTCCCTAAAGATAGCTCCAGCTGTTGTGAATGGTTCATAGTGACAACTGATTTTGGCGATTTTAGAGAGGTTAAACATCTGCTAATAATATTCAGTTTATATCGCTTTGAATTTCATACAAAAACCTTGATTTTTTTACTGTGTTTGAAATGTCGAATTTTGTGTTAACCAAGTAGCATTTGCAGGAGGTTTTGATTTTCTGCTTCAATTGGAAGAAAAGTGCGGCTGAAGCTCATCGAATGCTCGAAATTTATGATGACACTGCTCCAACTGATAAATCATGTAGAGAATGGTTTCGACGTTTAAAGGATGGAGATTTCAGCGTTGAAGACAAGCCTCGCTCTGGACAGTCAAAAAAATTCTAAGACAAAGAATTAGAGGTATTACTCGAAGAAGATCAGAGTCAAACGCAAGAGGAGCTTGAATCATTGAATCATAACTCAACAAGTCGTTTCTGTATGATTGAGAGTCATGGGAATGATTCAAAAACAAGGAAATTGGGTGCCTTGTGAACTGAAACCGAGAGACGTTGAAAGGCGATTTTTCACTTGCGAATAGCTGATTCAAAGACAATAGAGAAAAAGTTTTTTGCATCGAATTGTGACTGGAGATGAGAAGTGGATATTCTACGACAATCCCAAGAAGAAAAAATACTACGCTAAGCCCGGTCAATCGTTGCCATCGACCTCAACATCAACACCACAGCCGAACATTCATGATTCGAAGATCATGCTCTGTATCTGGTGGGATCAAAAGAGTCTTGTTTACTATGAGCTGCTGAAACTTGGCGATTCCATTACGGGCGATCGGTATCAGCTACAATTGATTCGTTTAAGCCGTGCATTGCGAGAAAAACGGCCGGAATACGAGCAAAGACATGATAAAGTTATTCTTCTTCATGATAACGCTCGGCCTCAAAGTCATAAAAAAATATTTGGAAACGCTCAAATGGGATGTATTTATTCCACCCGCCGTATTCTCCGAACATTGCTCCTTCTGATTACTGGTTGTTCCGAAAGATGCAACACGATTTGACAAGTCACCGGTTCATTTTCTTTCGCAGAAACGAAAATTAGCTCCAAAATTGGCTCGCCTCCAAAGACGAGTCATTTTTTCAAGATGGAATTCGAAAATTGCCTGAGAGATGGAAAAAAGTAATAGGCAACGATACTTGACAATACTAATTGATCTGTTCATTTTGTTTTGAAATAAATGCATTTTTGAACACAAAAAACCAGACCGAACTAATTTGTATTCCCAATAATAAGAATATATCTGTGAAATTGTTATTATTATCTTAATCATTATTATTAATACCTTAGGTATTAGGTTTCTTCCTTTCTCCTAAACTGGCGACAAATATTTGAAACATGAACCATAATTCTCGCGTGCACGTGAAACAATATGGCATTTTCTGTGTAAGATCCATAGTTCAGTTTAAGGCTAATTGAATAAAAATAGAAATATAAGATATCATATTTATATTATTACACAAACAATTCAAATGTTTTAATCATTTTCACTCTTTCAAATATTTTCAAAGTAGAATATGAGAAATTGATGATTATTTCAGCAGTGGTTTCAAACTCCTGTGTGTAATATTGGATCATGTAGTTCTCGAATGCATTAAAACGAATGCGTTACAAAAAAACCACTTTAATTCTACATGTAGTACAAATGAAACTGTTTGGCTGTTAACACTAAAACAAAAATAACGTTTCTGCTCAGCCAAGAAGACAATCAATTTTTTAGTTACTTTATTCTCTAAAGAAAAATAGTTTTTTAGACTACTAAAAAAATGTAAGATATTAACATAATAAGCATCTTGTAAACGTTCGTATAACGTTTATGAAATGTTTATTAGATGATGTTTATTAAATTAAAATCATCAAATTTTAAGCTAACCTTTCTATGAAATTGATTTGTATTCTTCTAACAATCACGTTAAATTTTAAAGAATTCGAGAAAAAATAGTTAAAAATATAGTAATACGCTGCAGATTTTAAATTCGTTTTTTTTAATATTCTAAATAAATATCACTCGAAATAATTGTTTCAGGCGTCTTTTGCATTAATAAACATCTTTTTTTTTTAAGTCAACCAATAAGCAGAGTATCTAAAATCAGCGCATAAATTTAAGATATTTTTAAGAGTTTTTTTGAGAAACATCTTCAATATATTTCATAAAGAAAAATATCTTAAAGCTGTCTTATGCGTCGATTTTATCCGTTTATTCGGCAATTTTTAGAAATTAATATATAACTATTGCGAAAATTACAAACTGATAGAGAAAATTGATTTAGTTTAGTTCGCCCTGCCCATGAGATTGTACGGACATCCTGTATACATACAATTATATGTATATGAGTACTGCACTTATTTACAGTAGAACATTACTTCGCATCGGATTAAATTTTTGAATGTTACAAACGATGCCAAAAAATTTCAGCGTAAATTTCCAACATATTTAAGTTTTAATGTTTAAAAAATTATTTTAATTTTAGTACCTTATATTTGTAGTTGTGCAACAAAGAATTTAAATACAAAATTTTTTGGAGATATAAATTGTAGTTATCGATATATATACCAGGTATGAAACCGGAATTTTTTAGAAAATACGTTTATTGCATGAAAATGATAAAAAATATTTTATTCGAAGTATTGCCCATCGATAGCTATACATTTTTTTCACCTGTTAAACAATTTGTGGATGCCACGCCAAAAAAATTGTTGCTCTTTTGAGCCAAACCAGTCATCTAGCCATTTTCGTACATCTTCGTAAGAAGTGAAATGCTGCTGAGCAAGTGCGTGTCCCATCGATGCAAATAAGTGATAATTGGACGGAGCCAAGTCTGATGAGTAAGCCGCATACGAAAGTATTTCCCAACCAAATGCCTCAATTTCCTTGATCAGTTTTGCTGTGTGTGATGGTGCATTATCATGAAGCAAAATCACTTTGTGTTGCCTTTTTTGATATTCCGGTCGTTTTTCACACAAAGCTTGATTCAAATTGATCATTTGTTGTCGGTAGCGTTCAGTATTAACGGTTTCGCCAGATTTTAGCAGCTCATAATAGATCACACCTTTCTGATCCCATCAAACACAGAGCATTGTCTTCCGTAGCGATTTGGCCTTGCAGTCGATGTCGATGGTTCGCTTGGAGTTACCCATGATCTTTTACGCTTAGGATTCTCAAAATATATCCACTTTTCATCGCCTCGAAAAGTTCTCTACCATTTTATAACTTTCCTCAATAATTAACGAGATATTAATCCTTAAAAGTAGTCAAATACTACTGCGAATACGCCTATCGATCGCTTGGCGCGCGAACCGTGGGGAGCGGGGAGCTACAGAGACTTGCGGCGGTGTGCGCGGCGCGGAGCGCTTGCCAACCAATCCTCAACTCCCAAGGCCCGCGCGTCAAGCGATTGGTAGGCATATATACTTCGCAATAGTATGCTAGGCCCGCGCGCGTATTCGGCTATCTTTAAAGATTAATATCTCATCAACTATTGGGGAAATTTACAAAATGATAGAGGACTTTTCGACTCAATTTAATCGGCTCTACCTGCTCATGAAATATTTGGCGATTATTTCCAGACATCCTGTATATGTATACATATATTTAGCAGAATCTATAACGATAAATTACATTATGTGTAAAAATAGTCACAAACTAGAAATTATAAGTATAATGATTTCATTGTTAAATGCGGAAAATTTACTATCTTAGAAAAATTCTGTACTTGAATCCTTCATAAGATAAATCTTTCACAAGAAAAAGTAAGATATTAAGATAAATCCTCCGCAAGATAAAAAGTAAGATATTAAGATGAAAAAAAATATATTTTGTAGAGGACGAACAATAATACATTCATGACTTCTGATTACAATTTCGAGATAACATTCACCTTTTTTTACAAGAAGAATATTTTAAACAAAAGAGCCATTTTTGCACATTAAATCTTAGTTATTTCGAAAATCTAAAGTGCTAGTGAAATTTAACTTGCGACATCGTTTTCAGCATTCAAAAATCTACAAAAAACACTTTATCTGATTAAAAGAAATATTTTTTTGTAAATTAATATTATCTTTATTCACAGTTCGTAAATGTTGCAAATCCATTTATCAATACTACGATTTTATCGATAGTGGCGAAAATGTGATACGTAGTTCACATCAATTTATAAAATTGATATTGGTGCCGCTAGCGTACGGTGACTTTCGCCTATCATGCAAATAAGGCCGTCATGGTCCCTCAGGTGTCTCTCTGACCATATACACTTACAATTGAGCAATTATAATGAAAAACATTAAATGCTCCGATATTTCTCTTGAGTTATTTGTCTGTATTACAATTTTAAGATGCAGTGAAATGACAAAGCTTTTAATAATTCCAGCATATTCGTAATATAATATTTTATAAATTCAAGTCAAATGTGAATAGAGAGAAGACAATCGCTTTGTTAGAAAATCGCGGCAGAAAATTTATCTTCAAACTCTCCCTATTATGTACTTGAATTAATTTTTCCATACTGACATAGGGCGGAATCCATTAGAGCTATTCCAATCATATGCATAAAGAAAATTATTCAATCATAAAGACAAACATAAAATACGATTGATGATTTTCTTTATGCACACTTTTATGCAACTATGCAAGTTTGTGTGGAATGGCCCTTAGACCAGTAAAATTTCTATAACAGTAACCTTAAGACGCGAATTTAAGCCGATTAGCCAATGTGTTTTAAATCTACGTACTCTAACGGAAATAGAAATAGCAGTAAACTTATCCTAAGGACCAACAGGAGTGATGGGCTAAGTCCGATTTAACTTTGGAGACCTCACGTGGTAGAACCTTGAAGCTCTGGATTTAGATTTGCCAACATCAGATAATATAATCTCTATCTTCTTATGGGGTTGTGTTCATATACGTATGAAAACACTAATATGATTCCTATCGAGAGCAAATAAGACATTGAAAGAGAGCGAGAGCCCGATGCTCTGGTAGCTACACAAGCGACCGAAGATGCTTTCTCAGCGATCTCGGCTGCTCGATGTATATCAGTAGTGCTCGAAGAGCATTCGAAATAACATGTAACAAGTTTTAATAAATTTTAGTAATCATATACCTTTCCTATTAATGTCTAATAGCAAAATTGATTCAAAACGACAGTTTACGAGATATTAATTATTTAAATACAATTTTTCATAGGCATTATGTACCACATTTATAAACATAATATGTAAGAACTTTGCATGATCATCATACATGTAAGGTGTGAGAGCAGTAAACTGAAGATTCCATGTTCAAATCCTACGTATTCTTTTTCTTTTTTTTTCACATATTATTTCTAAAATAAAGTTATTAATAAACATATTAGGGCGAACATATTTTTATATAATTATTGAATTAATACGTGCACTTTAAAAGTTTTAAATCAACAATCAAAATATAGTCAAACAAAAACAAAATATATTCAAACGTTAGAATATAAAATTACTGAAATCATATCAGAGGTTGGACACAATATAAATAAATATTATAAATAAATTAAATCTTCATTGTGTCAGTGAGTAATAAACAATTCAAACTAAAACTTCTTTGTTCAAATGCAAAAAAAATGAAATCATGAGCTAAAGTTTTTATAATTACGTTATTTAAAGTCAAACGATTAATATATCTTAACCAAAATTGAATGTCTTGAAGTACATCTATGTACATATATAAAAAATAAATTAATTATAAGAAAATTCAGTTTAACAACAGATTCTATGAAAAAATTATATTCAAATAGACCAAACAATAAAATGCTTCGTGTCAGGATAATTCCAAATGTAAAGCTCTTAGTGTCTTAATAATAAAATAGTGTCTTAATAGTAAAATAAGTAGGAAAGAGAAAAAGAGAGAGAGAGAGATATGAATTTTATAATGAAAATAAATTCATCAAATGGAATTTGTTTTCTTTTCAATATAATAATTCTAATCCTGATTTTTATACTTTATATTGCAATAAAGCGTCGTGTGTCTTCATACAAGTGATACTAGTGCAAAATAATGATCATTATTCTTGTCGAATAACAAGGATGTAATGATACCCTGTGTCACACCGTGTATCATCTATTTAAGATTTGATCTGAAAATCTTTACTGCAAAAGACCTTTGTAGCAGAAAGCAACAAGGCTAACAGACATCACTGCAAATTTTTGTATATGCACATATTTGCGTATATATAAATATGTTATTTTATATAACTACGCATTTACTATATAAATTTACTATAAATACGCACATATTATATTGTAAATACATATGTACAAAAAAAATTCTGTGAACAAATCAATGTTTCTTGTAATAAATTAATAGTAGCAATATGATCTAATATTAATATTTTCAAGCAATTAATAATACGACAGCGTATAAATCGAGCTTTAAAGGAAATTATAATTGTAGAATATTAAATGTTTATTTTAAAAGAATAAATGGGCGTTTCAGATTCTTCTACAGCAAATAAATTACTTTTTCATGGGTATGATCTTCTCCGAATATATTAAAATATTAATATATTAAAATATTGATATTTTAAATATTCTTTATTTGTCTTTACAAAAAACTTAATGATTTTGAATATATACAAATTAATAAAACATCGTAAAAGAATTTGTATAATTAATATGACTATTGAATTATTAATTTTTTAGTCGAATTAAAGTTTCTACCAGACAGATTAAACATCAATTGTTATAATTAGTTATTATTAGTTATAATTAGTAGTCATTTAACAAGTTACAAATCTACATATTATTTATTTATAAGTATTTGTCAGTATTTGTAGTAATAATTATTTATTGTATTTTACACAGTTATATTAGTAAATTTAAAGAGAGACCATTACGCTAGCACTTTTTTAGAAATTTATAAATGAAAACGCAATATAAAAAGTTTTCTTTAATGAATAATTTTGTAACAAATAACGAATTGAAAACGTAAAAATTAATTAACTTTACTCTTCCAGCACAGAAATATAAATTTTATAAAATATTTGATTAATACTCTGTACTGGCTGGACTAGTCGAATAAACTCTTATAAATATCTCATACGATATATAGGCATCACATTTAAAAATTGGACATTCATGTGTTGAATATCATTGTATAGGAATAAAAAAAGCTCTCACTTTTCTTATATATTTTATGTATTTATTTAGAAAAAAATACATTAGATATTACATTGATATTAAAAAAAAATGATTTAAATGAAAATTTTCTTTTCAATATATGTTGGGAGTACAAATAAGTTTCCGCCGTTTTTAATAAAAAATTAAGCATTTATTGTGAAAGAACGGTACCTAATGTTTTTATTCAAAGTAACAGTCATCGCTAGCCACTATTTTTTCCCATCTTTCTGGTAGCATGTGGATACCGCGTCGGAAGAACGCTTCATCTTTTGAGAGTATCCAATCATCGATACAATTTTTGGTATCTTCATATGATGTGAAGTGCTGCTCAGACAGGCCATGCGTTGATCGAAACAAGTGTTAGTCGGAAGGAGCAATGTCTGGAGAATACGGGTGGGATAGAACTTCCCATTTGAGTGTTTCTAAGTAGGTTTTGACCGGCGCCGCAACATGTGGTCGAGCATGCAGGAGAATAATTTTGTCATGCCTGGAGTAGTAGTGGGTGCGTTTTTCCTTGAGTGCTCGGCTCAATCTCATCAATTGTGTTCAGTAGAGAGCCCCAATAATGGTCTCGTTCGGTTTGAGCAACTCATAATACACGACACCAAGCTGATCCCACCAAATACACAACGTGAGTTTTTTTCCATGAATATTCAGCTCGGCTGTCGATGTTGAAGCATGGCCTGTCTCAGCAGCACTTCACATCATATGAAGATATCTGGCATGGCCAGGTGGTCCCCATGATTTCCTCTTCTTTGGGTTATCATAATGGATCCATTTTTCATCACCAGTGACTATATAATGCAAAAAATCCTTTCGTTTATGCCTGACAAGCATTTCACATATGAAAAATCGGCGTTCAACATTTCTCGGCTTCAGTTCATATGGAACCCAATTCCCTTGCTTTTGAATCATTCCCAATGATTTCAAACAATATAAAATTGTTTGTTGAGTCACTCCTAATGTAAGTGCAAGTTTTTTTTGCGTTTGGCACGAATTTTCATCCAATAATGCTTCCAATTCCGCGTCTTCGTTTCGGCTTTCCGCTATGTTCTTTGTCTTCGACGTCAAATTCACCAGTTCTTAAACTTTTGAAACCACTTACGACAACTTCTCTCATTTAAGGCACCATATGCTTCTACAAGCAATCTATGAACCTCAACTGCAGATTTCTTCAAATTAAAGAAGTAAATCAAAAGTTCCCGCAAATGACGCTTATTCGGCTCAAAACTCGACATTTTCGTAAAAAAATATATGATGCTGATACAAAATCGCTAATATTTCAAGGTTATGGTGTTGCTGGATATCCAATCTTACGATATGTCGTTTTACATCAAACAATTTTAACTATAGTTTATTAGTGGCGCCGTCTTTTGCAAACGATGGAAACTTATTTGTACTCCCAATATTAATCAAAATTTGTATTGTATATACATTATTTCTATGTGTTATTTCAAAATGTTAAAAAATTTTTAAGTAATTTAGAAGCTGATGTAAGCACGTATAAATTATTTTACCGTGATTATATTATTAGTATAATTTCACGGCCTAATATTCATTTCCTGAAAACAGATAATACAACACATAATCATTACATTTTAAAAATATATAATACAAAATAAATTAAAATATGCCGATATCTTTTTATGTATCTTTTTATTTATGTCTCGTACACATTTATTATATAACGTAAGTATATATGTATATGAAATGCGGTTGAATTGCCGCTACAAATGCTTCGAATTTTTTGGTTGGTCATTTATTATAGTAAAATTCTTTCTTCTGATTGACCAATCAAATGCTTTAAAGTATTTGTAGCGGTAATTCAATCATATCCATAGGGCTATGTTCAAATTTCCACCTAAGTATCACCTAATATTATACTCTATCCTTAAGCCCGTTCTATAATCAGTTATATGTCGATGTTGGCTGTCGCTAGTCATTTGTCGTATGTTGTATGTACATGAATACGACTCGCTATTCTACAATTGAGTCATTGATCGAAGTTGGAAGGTCGGAACAAATGTAAAGAATGGATAGGAATGAAACGTTGAATACGTATTCAAATTTATTATTAATTTGGACGCAAATTATATGCTTGTAGAATAATGCGACTTCACTTGCTTGATGATTACTATGCATTGATTTAGTTTTATAATATTGAAAAGAATCAAAACGATGATCGAAACGTATATTATTCAAATTATTAAATTTGAATAAATTTATATATTATACACTAATTCACTCAGTGTCAGCTCTTATAGGCATTTCTTAAGTTTGATACAAAAGAATTAAATTACAAAATATTTTTATATTAAATAATAATAATTTAACAAATAAAAAATTTATCTGACATATTTATATCATAACAATTTCTCAAATTTGTGGTTATTTTTTGCCACAGATCTCTTTTTTTTGCTAATATTTTTAAATTACATCGCGTTTATCATACAAGCAAATAAATTTCGCGAATCAATAATTATTTCATCTATATTCAGCGATTTTATAATATAATATAAATATATTCATATATCCGTATAAAAATATCTATTTATCCATACACAAATGTGTCCGAAGATTATGTTTCATCTAGTCGTAGTCGGAAAAGATAGGAATTGACCATCTTCTATTCCGACAACGACAGTCGACTTGCGACAACCGATTTCATTCGATAGCCGACAATCCAGTGCACATGCCTACGACGCCCGATTCCGGACATACAATTGATTGTAGAACGGGCCTTAAAATTGGATGAACAACAGGGATAAAACATGTGGAATGACAACTCGAGTGATGTTTTCTTACAGTGTCTTTCATTTTGTGTTCGCAACGCTCGCGAGCAATATTTCAATCTTCTTATTAAATGTTAAACAAAGATGAAATAATGCTTCCGAGCGTTGCAAACATCAAGTGAAATGCACTCATACGATATTATGTTACAATAAGCGCAAGCTTGGGCGGATTCTATGGCACATCACGTCTTTTCGTTCTATAGTCATCAATAGGAAAATAAGCAATGGTTGAAACTATCCATTTGATATGAATTTCATTCTCCGATTCTACGCACGAAGATCAATGTCAATATAAAATAGATTATTTATTATAAGAACTAGCTTATTATCATTATTACTCAAAGAACAAACCAATTCAAGAGAAGAAAAATGATGATCTAATTTGACCGTTTAATGACGCTATGAATAAAATCATTTTAATATAATTTTGACTGTTTGTGGACTTTTCTTTTGTGTGTTCCTTAGATAATATTTGAAAGAAACATCAGTAATATCTATTTATACACAAAAAATTATTTTAATAATTATGTACATAAATTACATGCATTTCTTTGCGTCCGTCAAAAACAGGGACGCTACAACACTTTATAATATTTTTATTCCGAAGAATTATACAAAAAATAAACAAATTTTAAAGCATATGAATATACATATTAGTATAAATAGCAAACAAAATATTTTAATAAGAGTATTTTATTATATTGTGAAATTGAATTATCTTATAGGATAAAAATATTAACAATTATACATACATATACATATACATATATAACAATGGTATTTATTTATTATACAGATATATTTAATTAAATATTTCTAAACATAAAAAAGCTGAGATAGTACATGCTATTATTTTTACATATATCTGGAGACACTGATAGTGTCTTGGCGTTAAGCTACGCGCACCGTGGCTACTTTATGTGAACCGGCAAGTTGCGCAAAATCGAGATTATCGGATCTCAATAAGAGTTAAACCGATCGAGTTCTAAGTGTGCTCAATCGAGCACACTTACAATCGTTGGGTATGCAATTAAAATGTTTTTATTTTTTCTCTACGTGCTCTACGGACGAAGATATTGTAATGCAAAACACGAATCTGAAACTTTTATTAAGAAATTAAGAAAAAATTATGAATCATTGTCATCATCGCTACGGAGTGGGGGTAATGTCCTTTTGGAATTTTTGGCGCAAGAGGCAAATGAGGTGTTAACAATGCATGGTTACATCACACATGAAGTTGTCGCGTCGTATGCTCCCATCATAGCCTCCTACTCACTGCAATGTGCTCATTAGAATGAGTAGGAACTATAGCAACCTGATCAGCGTTGCTAGCACTGCGATGGTTCTGCACATTTTGCATATTCTACACTGCAGAGATTATAAGTTGAAGTTGTTGACGTTATTGTTATTATTATTACTTACCTTACGCGATCGCGGATGAATTGAATAAGTGTGATTGTGGCTAAAGCTATATAATATTGGGTTTTCTGGCCTCAAATCAAATATTGATAAAAATACTTTTAATAAAATACTAGTCGATGTATTTTCATGTAATTAAATGTCTAGATTATCTAAATATCGTTGAGAAACTGTGAGCACATCGATGCGTTTTTGCATAAAAATAAGTAAAAGTTTGACAAAAAAAGTCGCTCTGTCTCATGAACCATGATAAGTCATTGAAATGACTATTCAGGTTAAGAAGTTGGTCACACCGACAAAATATTGCGATGCAAGCATACACTGCAGTAAAATTTTCTCTGCTTTATTTATTGGGTTGTCCGGAAAATTAAAACGCAGAAGATTTAAATTTTAGTATACATTTATTAAATTATGTAGGTTAGTCGGCACGAACTTTTCGGACGACCCAATAGTTTAGATCTACCGGAATAGCGGTTCGCATTGATTCCACATTTGCAAATTTCGCTCAATGGGACATAGCAAAATAAATTCCTTCAGATCAATTGCTGAGAATCAATTCTGTATTTTCAACAAGGAAAATTACGAAAGTGAACAAATTTACTAGATTGATCAATGAAATTATTAATATTCTAGTAAATTCGCTCACTTTTGTAATTTTCATTTCCTTTCAAGATATAGAATCGATTCTCTGGATTCACATTGAATCCGATGTGAATCGTATGACGCATTGCAACCAGTCAAAAAACAGAATTTGGCTTTCATCGGCTTTGCTATCATCAATATGAAATAAAATTCTGCTTTCTGAGGAACACCATTCCTGCCAGTGCGTGTACACGCAAGCGGAATCTGCTAAAGTAACAAGATCACAGCACAGATTTTTGCATGACGCATAACGCATAGTGCATAAGCGAATCAGAATCTTTCCTTTCCTCCTATTCCACAGAAAAGAAGAATGTCGATTGGTTGATTCCCTTATGTGCTATGCATTATGTATTATGCAAGAGTTTGTCCTTTAGCCAATAAATTTGTGCAACAGAAAACGGCAAAATCGGCGGAATAAAGCCACGATCATGAACATTGCGCCAATAGGGTTCAATTTTGGAAAATAAAATATTCTTTAAAAATTATTTTTATATATTAGATGTACAACTTTGCTTCCGCCGTTTTCCTATAGATGGCTTTAGCGGTAAGTGGTGGTCGAAATAAATAAATCATAGACATCATACAATAAACTTGGGCATCTGTCAACATAACCCCATAGAAACATTAGTCGATTTGTGTCTGCATCATAAAGTTATTCTCGATTGAAAATGTCAATTTACGAGCAAAATTCTCGTCATTTGCGAGAGGTTTTAATTTTTTGCTTCAATATGAAGAAATCTGCGACTGAGGCTCATTGAATGCTCTCAAATACTTATGGTGAGGCCGCTATTAGTGAAAGCACGTGTCGTGAGTGGTTTCAACGCTTCAAGAACGATGATTTTGACGTCCAAAGTCATGCTCTATATTTGGTGGGACCAGCTCGGCGTAGTGTATTATGAATTGTTAAAACCAACTGAAACAATCACAGGCGATCGGTATCGAACGCAATTGATGCGTTTGAGCCGAGCATTGAAAGACAAACGGCCGCAATACAACGAGAGACACGATAAAGTGATTTTGCAGCATGACAATGCTCGACCCCATGTTGCGAAAGTGGTCAAGACATACTTGGAAACGTTGAAATGGAAAGTCCTACCCCGCTGTATTCTCCAGACGTTGCTCCCTCTGACTATCACTTGTTTCGATCAATGGCACACGGCCTGGCTGACCAGCACTTACGGTCTTATGAAGAAGTAAAAAATTGGATCGATTCGTGGATAACCTCAAAAGATGACCAGTTTTTTCGACGCGGGATTCGTACGCTACCCGAAAGATGGGAGAAAGTAGTGGCCAGCGATGGACAATACTTTGAATCATAAATGTATAACCAGTTTTTTACAATAACGCCGAATTTCGGAAAAAAAACGGCGGAAGCAAAGTTGTACACCTAATATTATTATATTGAATTAAAACAATTTATAATATAGACATAAGAGTTTAAGCATAAATAATGTTGTTAAAAATTAATAAAATGCTTGTAGAAATACTCTATGATTGGCTGAGACCATATATGACGTCAGAATTCGGTACTTCCAAATATTTTACGAGATAACCGGTTGATTTTCTTGAAGTAATTACAATTATTATTTACAATTATTATTTATATTTGCAATGTCGGTAATTATATCTCGAAAAAAATCAAATCGGTTTCGTTCAAGCACAGTTGGATAACTTTCCTAAAGAAACTGTATTAATGGTTCCCGATTTTTTTCTCAAAGTAAAGTGTTTGACATTGCAGAAACCCGCAGTGTAAAATCTAAAAAGTAAGTATAATATATGCAACATATATGTATTTATTAAATAGATATGCATAGGTTATATAATGAAACGGCATACATTAAATAATAACATATTTATTTCATACAGTGAAATTCTAACCTTATATACTAACTTTATTATGTACTCTATTTTGCCAATACAAACATTTTGTAGAGCTGAAGGTGAAAAATACGGAGATTCTGCAGTTGGATTTGTAGAATTAAAGCGAGAAGGTTTCTGTTACATTCAAGGGAAAGTGTGTCCGGAGTATAGAATCAACAGTAAACTGTATTCGGTATCGATGTTCATCGACAAGGAAAATGAAAAAATCGAATATGTTAAATACAATGACTGTGCAGTTTCAGCAGATATATTGAAATTAATATTAGGTGTGGGAAAAAGTTCATGGCGTTTTTCTCATTACATCTAACGGGAAAAACCCCACGAACTTTTTCCCACACCTAATATTAATAAGAAATAGTAAATATATTAACTATGCAATATTTCAGGTGGTTGTAAACATGCCATCGCATTTCTGATGTGGGTTCATTGTCAAAGCAAAGAGATTGAATCAATTGCAACTATTTGTTATTGGAAGAAACTTGGCACAAATTGGAGCTAATGTCAAAAGCATGAGAGCAAAAGATTTATTACATCAAAGTCTGTTCCTTCCAAACAATGATGGATTTTTGCAGATTGCACGAAATAGAAAAGATAAAATTTGTCTGCCAACTCTCAAGATACTTTATACAATTCAAATCAAACAAAGATTTTATAATACTAATACATATAAAGACGCAGATAATTTTTTAAGCTTTGCAAGTATCGAAATGGTCTTTGGAAGATATTGCGAAGGATAAATAGATAAAAATCAATCTATAATGTGAAAAGAATTAAGATATAACAGAATAACAACATCTCGAATTTACGAAATTGTAAGAAACCACAAGGCACTTTAGTTGAAGAAATAATTAGTACTCTTAAAATAAGAGATACCGATGCAATGGAAAGAGGAAGACGCTTAGAACTGGATTAAATTATTAAAGATAAGAACTATTAAAGATATTGGAAACAAATTTGCAAACTCGATTGCATCGCACTGGATTACTGAATTAAATCCTAATTTTCCTATAATTGATGCTTCTGACGCAATAGGAGAAGATTTTGGAAGTAAAATGCCCTGTAAGTTCGAAATCAGAGAAGAGATATATTACAAAAGACTAGCGCCAAAATCTACTAGGACCAAAATTTTTTGTTCAAATTTAATTGCAAATGTTTATGAAAAATATTAAAAAAGGTTATTTTTGAATGACAAAACACGATTTCGAAACATCAAGAGATTATTGTAACTTGTGTACAATATGATGAAACGTTTATGAAGGAGATTATACAAAATGCTATGACTTTTTGGAAAAAAAAATTTTTCCCTTCTTAGTGGAATAGAAAAATAATGCATAAATATATGTTACCTCCAGTTGACTCTCACGACTCTTTTCTTTCGAGATCTGGAATTCGTTGAAATAAAAAGACAGCTGCGAATAATGCACAAGTTCAGCGTTATAGCTTAGAGAAGAAAAAATTTAAAAAATAAAAAATTTCTTTTCCCAAACTAAAAATTAAACGAAGAATCCAGTATCTCCTCGTAAATGTCGCTCCGAGATAAACTAAAAATCGGTGCACGAGCGGCGGGATCAAAAGGATACCAAGTTTGTGTCCCTCGGACATTGTGATTAAAATAATAATAAATATATCATTGGAAGCATAAAACTGGAGCCAAAATACTTTTTAACGATCAAGTCGCGGACGATTCTCACGAGTCCGAGATCACAAAATCTAAGAAGCGACACGCGACGTTCAGGGATAGATTCTGAATGGTCTCGTGCCGACGTTACACATGCGCTTCCTCGACGTACTGCATTTGCGCTTTTTTTAATAAATTTTAAAATTAAGGATGACACTTCCACGCTACAGATTCCGATCAATATCCTCTTCCACTTGACCATTAGAAAGCAAGAAATAGATCCCATTACCTAATTAACTACAGACCTATCCATTAATCAGTGCGCTGTTAATCGAGGAAGATTACTATAATAACCCTAGTTCTGCTGGACTCTTATTTTCTTAACCGGCCAACACTTTAAAACTCAGAGTTTAGAAGCAGTGCGAAATTTCATCGACCTTACATATTTGGCTAGCATATTTAGCTAGAGAAGATTTAAAGATTTAGAGTCAGTGATGAAGAAACATTATCAACTTCGCACAGCCGGAGGATCCCCACTGGTGAGCATCTTAATAAATCGATATGTCTCTATTCTCCAGTCTCTCGTTTTTTTCTTTCTTTTGATTGCTAATCATAGGAAAATTCTTCACATTGAATTGAAAGAAAGGTAATGAATTTCTTTTTCTTTCTTTATTAAAAAAAATCTCGCCTTCGGCGTGGCCGAGCGAACTAGACAGCATGAGACAACCTCTTGAAAAAAAACTTTCTTTCGATCTGTCGCGCTTGGTAGAAACGACCGAAGACCGAAAATGCTTTCTCAACGATGTCGGGCGTTTAGTGTGTATCAATATAAGAAGCGGAGGGCATTCGAGATATATGTTTCAATACATTGTAGTAATTATATACCCTTCCCATTAACGTATAATAGCAAAAATAATTTCAAAACGCAATAGTTTATGAGATATTAATTATTTACGATTTTTTATGGGAATTATATACTGCATTTATAAACACAGTCCATGTGGTCGTATGCGTAAGGTGCGAGATCAGTATGTTGGAGTTCTTACGTTCTAATCCTATGTTTTTTTTCCTTTTTTTACATATTTTTTCTGAAATAAAGTTATTAATAAACATATTAGGGTGAATATATTTTTATATAATTATTGAATTTATATGTGTACTTTTAAAATTTTTAAACCAACAATCAAAATATAGTCAAACTTAGAAAGAATGTAGATAAAATTACTAAAACCATATCAGAGATTGGACGCAATATAAATAAATTAATTTATTAAATCTTCATTATGTCAGTGAGTAGTAAAAAATTCAAATCGGATCTTTGTTGAAAAGCGACAAAAATTGGAATCATGAGTTAAAGTATTTATAATTATATAGTATTTATAATTACGTCATATGAAATTAGATGAAATCAATTACTTTATTTTATCTTTTTTTTAACATTCTTGTTTTACATCTAATAAATAACGAAACAATGAAGACGGAATAACAAAAATAGCGATATTGTCTTCCCGAACGCATTCGTCAATTTCAGTTTCTGTTTAAAAGTTGTTTAGTTTGTAAAAATAATTTCAGTATCAGGAGAGTGGCTTTTTATCTCAACACATAAATAAAAATAGCGAAATAAAAAACTAATATTTTATAACGAAAGCACAGTATAAACTAAATTAAACATTGAATTAATTAATCAACATTTGGGTATGTAATGTAGGAAGTTAAATTAGTAAATTATTAAAACAGATTTTAATTAAAAATATTTTAATGCACTAAAGAGTTTATTTAATCTTAAAATTTTATTATTTTATATATGTATATGATATATTTATTTATATTTTTATATCAAAATTAAGGAGAAAACTGCAGGAGAAAGAGAGAATATTTCTATTATTATTTTAATATTAATATTTATTTTTTATTAAAAAATGTGTGTGTATGTGTATGTGTGTGTGCGCGTATCTAAAAATATTTAATTTATAAAAAATATTTGAATTTTATTGTCATCTCTTCCACGGTCCTATTTATATGATAAGGCGACGAGAAAGATGGTGATGACTGTTGTTATTATTGTTGTTGTTATTGTAGCTTCTATTGTTGTTGTTGTTGTTGTTGTTGTTGTTGATGATGTTATTGTTATTATTGTTGCTGTCGTCGCTCTCGACGATGTTGGCGGTAACGTCGACGATGTTCCGTTTGTCAATTCTGTATAAAATGAAATTTTAAAAACTTATTGCATGCGTATTACAAAAAAATCCAATAAATTAAAGAAGAGGAATAAAAAAGAAGTAGAAGTCAACGTATTACTTAGTATAAGCAAATATAATAATATTGTATAATATAATTTAATAATTAATTACATTTAATAATTAATTTCAGATGTAAAAAAATTATTCATCCATATTCGATCCATTTAATATTTCATTTTAAATATAAAAAAAATTATTCATACATATTACACCCAACTTAAATATGCATGAATTTAATATGTATATGAATAATTCTTTTATATTTGAAATCAAATATTAAATAGATCAATGGAAATCAATTGTTAAATTATATTATATTATTATAATATATTTGCGCACTTAGGATCGCATTGCCTCCAATTTTCCATTTATTTCTTTAATTGTTCATATTGAGAAAGCCTACGTAATTCTTTAAATTATAAAAAATATCTAAATTTTTGCACCAAGTATTTCTTGCTAACTATAATATGTATTATACAACAGAAATATTTAACATTATAAAGTTTCAAATATCAGCATATACAAACATTCTATTAAATAAAATTAAAATTCTACTTTACATAAGCTGTGTTTCAAAATTCATTGCCAGTGCTGACAATCTATAGTGCACATAAATTGTACATCTTCAGAGTTAATAGTAAAAATGGAACATAGTTATAATATATACATATATTAAAATTTTAGTAAATATTAATATTATTTTTTTGTAACTTATAAATTGTGGTGCAGCATCTGTAAAGTATCCCATATATGGATACTCTACAAATATGAGATGTCTCACGTCATCGTTATATCTGGGTATTACATATCCGGGTAGATACCCAGATATAACAGAAAGTACAATTTCTTGCACTGGCACCGGCACAGAAATTGCTATAAAAAAATAATATAAGTTTGTACATTTGATAACATATTGATATTTTGTGTGTGCGTGCGCGCGTGTGTGTGTATGTGTGTGTGTATGTATGTGTGTGTGATTGGAGTAATCGATCAATTAAATTAATCAGAAGTTGATTAAAGTCACGTATAATTTTTTTCGTCAACAATTCTAGCAAACATCAAATTATATGTAATGTACCTATTAATTGTAATTTCCTATTCATTCAGCAATACAACTGTAATATATAACACATTACCGTTGTATAATTGAATAAGAAATTACAATTAACAGATACATTACATATAACTTGGTATTTGCTAACTACTCTATAAAATATAGCTCTATAAAATTTACAGTACATTACTACATGGGCTGAAAAGTCCCGGGATTTTTCAATACGTGGTGCCACTAGAAAATGAACATGATTCATTTTGAGAGGTTCATCTGTCATTAGTTTATGTAGTTTATCAAGTTTCATAACATTTCGTTCATTCGTTTACAAGCTACAGTCGTTTAAGTGGCGCTACTTTCGCCTTCGTTCTGTACCATCACGATAACGCACACGTTCTTGAAAGCGATGGCCAAATTGGACCAATTACGATTCGAACTGGTTGCTCACCCATTCTCCAGACTTGGCCCCCAGCGACTATTATCTATTCCCAAACCTCAAGCGGTGGCTCCAGAGAAAGAGATTCATATCGAATGAGGAAGTCATCGCGGAAACCGAGGCGTATTTCGAAGGCTTGGACGTTTCGTACTATCGAAATGTTGGAAAATCGCTATACCAAGTGTATTGTTCTCGAAGGCAACTATGTTGAGAAATAAATATAACTTTGTCCAAAAAACGCTTGTTTTCATTAAAAATCCCGGGACTTTTCAGCCCATGTAGTACTACATGATATAGATATGGTAATAGATTAATAACAGAAATTAAATATATATATATATATATATATATATATATATATATATA
>NW_012130158.1:118229-127058 GCF_000143395.1 Atta cephalotes | reverse complement strand
TAATAATATATATATATATATATATATATATATATATATATAATTCAAAAATTTTTAGAGCTTTGTTCTGACATGTTTTCAAACAATGTGATTGTCAAGAATCTATGTATTATTAAATTTTATGCACAGTATAATCGAATTGAGATAATATGTAAATTTCTAATAGTTTGAAACTGATTCGAATGTACAGGAAGTAGGACAAAAAAAGGTTTGAAATCATAAAAAATAAAATCTAGTTTGAATAAATTTCATTTAAAAAATTAACAAATGTAATTAACAAATTGTATTTATATGCATAAAACATTTTCAGTAAAAATTTGCTCATTAATATAACATTAAACATTGGAACTAGTTAGAAAAAAATTTTTCATAATGTCAAACTAAAGGATAATAAAGGACAATATTGGAAGATAAAAGACAAAATTGAAGTTTTGAAATAAATAAATCTAAAAATATAAATAAATCTAAAGAACTATTTAAAATAAAGGACGTATGGTCTCCGTACATTAAATATTGTATTTTATAAGAAAAAGATCTTATTAGAAAGATCCAGATAGTAAGTATGTTATTTAAATTATCCTGAATATTGAAGAAAAACTTCTGATTTTGTCTATTAGGACCGTGTTCGGATATGCACTGCCACTACTGAAAATCTACAGTATACGTAACGTGCATAGATTTTCAGTACTAGCATATCCGGACGCGACTTAGATCGCCGATTTTTATTGCCAACGATTACGCAACTTGATAGCAATGCTCAGGCAATAATTCCTAACTCTTATAAATAGATACTGTAGCAATATGTATGGCAACTGAAGGAAACACTATTTTCTTTCTTATAAGGATCTCTCTCCAAGGATCTGGGGAGAGAAAGAGAGTGCGTGCGTGCGTATGTATATATATTTCATATACAATTATAATTTTCATCTTATCATAGTTTATTTGTTGATGATATTCTGCCATATTGAATCGCACTGTGCTTGTTGGTACGTCTGCATTCTTATACACTTTGCAATATAGCTGTGTTTTAAACCTGGCAAGTGAAAATAAGTTCTTCGCATTTTTCTAAGAGAGTCATGGCAAACGCAGTGAATTGCACAGTAATTCAAAATCCGGAAATATATATGTATAAATTTGTACAGGGTATTAATCGTAATTACGAGGAAGAATAGATTGTTAACCACAAAACGTATTTCTATCTTAAAAAGAGAATGCGTGACGTTCGAAAATCTATAAAAATACATCCAATATCTCATGTTTGCAGAATGTTAAAGAAATTTTTCAAAACGTATCGTAATCACATTCAGGTATGTTACATAAATCGTATGCATGTACTGACAAAAGAAATGTGTCAATACGCAATGGAGATTATTACCTAATACATTTTCCGATAAATGTATGGCGATATACATCCACAGATAGAAACTTTGAAATTTTCAGTAACAATTCTGTCGGTTCTGTATCAGACGTTTTTGAATTTTGCAGCAATTTTAATTTTTCTTTAAAGATATCCTTATTGAAGATCTTCTTAATCCAACCTAAGTAATAGCAACTTTAATTCTCTGTCAAAAATTAATACTCTTCGAGAAAAATTAATGTATCAAATGAAAAAGTAAAACTCAGATGTTACAATCTTAACTAATCAAGTTAAATTCTATCAAATTAAAAAGTAAAACACAAATTGTGTTGTCTCTTATTTACTTAATTCTAATGATATGTATCATTCGTATAAAAAATTTAATATCAACAAAATTGGCGCTAAGTTAAATTCCATATAATTCGGATATCAAATTATATAAATAATATTAATTTTAATGGTATGTACCATCCTTTTTTTTTTGAAAGATTTGTTATCAAGAACTAGCGCAAAGTTAAATCCCATTTCTTTATACCATACCAAATTAAATAAATAATGAATATTAATTTAATGATATGTATCATTTAAAAGAATTAATATCAACAACTGTGGCGCCAAATTAAATTTTACCATCAAAATCAAAAGTAAAACCCAAGTGTTACTATCTTTATTATTATTTACATAATCCAAAAGTGATACTATCTTTAATTTTTATGAAATGAAACCTAAGTATACGTATATCTTATAGAAGGATCTTCCTATTCCAATTCAAATGGTTTAAATTCCTCTTACATGAAATTATTATTTCATTCAAGACATTTTCCCTTCTAACTAAAAAAAAACTTATATTATTTAATTCTCCTTCAAAATATTATACAAAACATTATCACAAAATTGTGTTAATTTAAGTGTCACAAAAAATTAAAGAGTTAACCATGTAAAACGAAAAAATTTAATTTAAATAGAAAAATTTTTCATGCAAAAACACTTAGCGCTGCTAGATCGAGTAAGTAATTTAAAATAATAGTAAAGTTCAGATTAAATTTATTATTTTTACTATTATTTTAAATAAGAATAAAGTTTACTATTTATTTCTCTTTCATAACGTATGTCTTACAAATCTAAATTTATTTATTTTAAACTTTATTTATTTATTTTAAATTTAATAGCACAACGTTCATTATAATTTACATGACTCTATAACTCAATCGCATATACACATACCGGGTACTTTAATTCCCATTGGGAATGCTTTTTATTTTTCTTATTTTTCTAAATATTCATATTTTTTAATATGATTCTAATTTTTCTTATCAATATGCTTTTTGTTTTTGTTATTTTTCTAAATATTACATTTTTATTTTTCTTATTTTTCTAAATATTATATTCATAGTTTACTATTATAATATGTTATTACATCGAGATCTAGCAGCGCCAAGTATTTTTACATGAAAAATTTTTCTATTTAAATTAAATTTTTTCATTTTATACGATTAACTCTTTAATTTTTTGTGATAACTCTTAAATTGAGCAAGGTAATGCAATTTTGTGGTAATGTTTTGTATAATATTTTGAAGGAGAGTTACATAATCATTTTAGTTGAAAGAGAAAATGTCTTTGAATGAATTGTGATATAATAATTTCATGTAAGAGGAATTTAAACTATTTGGATTGGAATAGGAAGATCCTTCAATAAGATATACATATACTTAAATTTCATTTCATAAAAATTAAAGACCATTTGGATTAAGTAAATAATAATAAAGATAATATTATTTGGGTTTTACTTTTGATTTTGATGGTAAAATTTAATTTGGCACCGCAATTGTTGATATCAATTCTTCATACAACTGATACATATCATTAGATTATTATTTATTATTTATTTAATTTGGCATGGTATAAAGAAATGGGATTTAACTTTGCACTAGTTCTTCTATCAAATCTTTTAAAGGAATGTACCTATTATTAAAGTTAATATTATTTATATAATATTTTATTTATAATTTGATATCCGAATTATGAAATTTAACTTGGCGTCAATTTTATTGATATTAAATCTTTTATATGAATGATATCATTAGAGTTAAATAAATAACAAGAGACAATACCATTTGTATTTTATTTTTTAATTTGATAGAACTTAACTTGATTAGTTAAGATTGTAGCATCTGGGTTTTAATTTTTCATTTGATACATTAATTTTTTTCAAAGAGTATTAATTTTTGACAGAGAATTAAAGTTGCCATTGCTTGAGTTGGAATAAGAAGACCTTCAACATGTCATTTTAATGAAATCCGATAGGTCGCTTTCACATAATAATCGCGTTCAGCAGATTCAATTGTTGCGAAGCAGATCCGTGAGCGCTCACTGCTATTGGATGACTAGAAGAATACACCAATAGTTGCGAGTGCTCACGGATCCGCTCCGCAACAGTTGAGTTTGATGAACGTGACCAACTTTCAACAGTTAATGAAGTTTGCTTCTCAATATAATTAAGAATCTAGAAAATCAAGAATAAATTTGAGGTGATTGCGGTAACTCATACAGCACACACAAAAGATTGAAGCAATATTGCTGCAATGTTACAATATTGAAGATTGCAATGTAACATTGCAGAAATATTACAGAAATGTAAATTTATAATGCTTGCAATATGTCAGTAATATCCAGAAACATTACAAAACTGTAATTTTTTAATTGTAATAATACTATAATATTATAAAAATTTAATTTTTTATAATATTTATATAGTATAGTCTTTTAGTTTAACAGTCGTTTTTATGATATAATAATTAATATAATCCATTTTTATATTTCAAATAAAAAATCTATTATTTGACAGCCATTTGACGGTCATTAGCTAAATTATATTTATTTTGAATATGAAATCAAAAGATTGTATAATATTGAATTTGGATATAATCAACGCATCATTATCGGTTAAGAGGATAAATAATTAAGCTGCTGAAAACGATTTATCGAAATATTAATTATGTGATCGATGATATATTTATGTCCAATGTGCATGCGGAATAAACCAGCGCCCGAACTTTATTGACAAATTTCATACCGTAATCGATTTCAATTGACTCGGAGTGGCTTTGAATTGAAAAGAATCACTGCAATTAACTTAATTCAAGATTAATTTATCAAGCGATTATATTATGTTAATGTGGATAATATTTATGATTGATATTTGCTCGAGGTACACACATGCTTTATCCTTGGGAATAAATTTATCATTCAGAATTAATACATTTATTGAAATATTTTATGGTTTTATCATTAAAAATTGCTTTTGAAAAGCACATATCACTAGAAATGCGATTTGTAGGAAAATTGAAGTTAGTGAGATATAAATGTACAGAAAATAATTTTCATTTTAGAGTTTTCATAAAAAATGTATCCAAATACATTATATTGCAATATTGTTGGAACTTTTCGTTGCAATATTACAAAAAGCGGACATTTTAACATTTTTTGGAATCTTGCAGCAATGATTCAGCAACGTTTCGTAACCACCATGCAATATTGCAATGTTTTAGTGAAATCATTCTGCAATTTTTCTATATGGGAGATGATTGTATCTGTGCAGGACGATTTGTATTCTGAAATAATTTCCTGGTGCCTAAAATCATTTTTACATTATATAAAGGAGTATATTTTGTTTATGTCAGGAGTATATTTTGTTTATGTTTTCTTAATACTTCATTATATTATTTTAACCTGTACAATTGTAGGAGATGATGGTACGGTATTAAAATACCGTACCAACTGGTTGTTAAAATACGAGGGTCATTCGATAAGTCTAGTAAATTTTTATAAAATGATGTAACAATTTATTTAATGATGTGATAATTGAAAATTCTTTAAACCCTTCTAAATGTCAACCAGATTTGATGCGTTGTTGTTTGGTAGTCATTTTAAGCGAGTGAAAAATTTCGCGTATTGTTGCCGCGTACGAAAACTTCGAATTGATTCCTCATGCATTTTATTCTTCATCCACTTAATTTTGTATGAAATTCGTTTTTTATACGTGGAATATATTTTTATACTACTTAATTTTTCACTCGCTTTAGACAACTATCAAATGTGAACAACGCATCAATTTTGATTGAAATGATTTGACCTGGAAGAGTTTGAAGACTGATACTTTCCAGATATCACATCAAAAAGATTTACTCATAAAGATTTCCCGGATTTATGGAACAACTCACGTAGTTTGAGTAATTTATTCCTGGATAAGAACGTTGCGAACGTTGCGAATGCAATTGAAAGATCTCCAGTATTTTCTAAAGAAGGTGAAGTTGTTCTCACGTCGAAAATTTTTTCTGTATAGTATTTCGCAACTAACTCTATAAATTATGCAAATAAATATAATAAAAATATAGTTATTAAAAACAGTTTCTCTATTACCAATTCTGCATCCAATTTAATCTTTAACAAGTAAATCTTTATCAATTTGTTGTTGCATATTAATTTAATTTTTCTTTATTTAAAAATGGATTTTTCTAATTAGCACTCATTTCTGGACTAGAATTCAATCAGTGTTCTGGATTTCTAGAACGTCACGTATCTATAGAAGATTTTCATTTTTTTAGATATATTTTTTGAAAATCATAAATAATAAATACTATAATATAATAAATATACGTCGTATGTTTCAACATGCTCTCATCTGTTCCTATAATAGCAAAAGCGGGTAAGAATAAGTAAGAGTATGCCCGGTAAAAAATTTTCTATGCATGAATATGTACATATAAATCTAAAACGAATAATGTGAAAATTATCCCTTTAATTATTTTTATGTTATCATATTACTATTGTTATTTCTATTATACATATTAATGTATGAAAAATTTTTTACGAGTATTAAAACATGCAACGCGAACAAATTTATGTACAGGATGTAGAAAAAGTCCTGGACCTCTTAAATATCTTGAAAAGTAATCATTTTTAAGAAAAATGTTTTATACAAAATTTTGTAGGATTAAAAATGATCTATTGATTTATCGATTGACCTTATTAATTTAACCTTGGATGGCGTCAAATCAAGATTAAATCAAGATCAAATCGATTTTTTTTAAACGAAACATCCTATTTTTTATTTTAGAATCTAATAGCTGAGATCGGGAACTTTCCAAAACACTATAATAAAGCCTCTTTTTAATTAGTACTTTTCAAGTTGTGAGAGTTGAAAGTTACGGAATTGCCGTGGCATTAGCATTACCTAAGCTAAGGTGCTCGTATCCCTTTTGATGCGAGGAGGGGGTCATAGGAGTCTTACGCAAGCGACAAGACTTTTCAATCAATCTTTTAGAAATAAAGACAATGGTAAATCAACTTTCATTCGTTTGAGCATTTGTCATTCCTTTAATCTAGCTCGCCTTATCTACCAGTTTTTATTTCCTCGACTAGACCCCGGGATCTGGAACTTCGTCAAATTATATCTCTGAATAGAAAATATACTTAAAATATAATTAACTTATCACAAAATTGATATCTCTAGAGTAAGACAAGAACAAATAAAAGAACAAATAAGACAAGAACAAAGATGAAACAAAAAATATTTTATTCTTAAATTACATCATAAAAAGTTAGTCTGAATTGTAATGTGAAAAATCGCATTAAATACGTCATATCTCAGTATGGCGAACTAGGGTTAAAAGAATATTACATATATTATAGCAAATACTCAAATTGGTGTCTCTTCGCAGTCTCGCAATGTGCTAAACGATTATAAAAACTTAAGACTGCATTTCTACAGAATTCACATGATTCTAAATTCATTTATTATTCGTTGATCGTAAATCATTAAAATTTATTAAATTATAATTATTTCGAGGTTTAGTTTATAAATTTTTCCCTTTAAATATCGCCACAAAAAATAGTCGAGTGGATTTAGATCAGGCATGCTGGCCATTCAATGTAACCCCTTCTTCCTATCCATCTATTCGGAAAAACTTCATTCAATTATTGGCGTACTCGTAAACCATAATGAGGTGGCGCCCCCATCTTGCTGGAATCAAATGTGAAGTTTTGACGAGCGATGTTTCGGATTGCCGGAACTATTTCATCTTGAAGCATGGCTAATTGTCAGCGTTTAAATTACTTTCAATAAGAAAGAAAAAAAATAAAAGAAAAGTCCAATAATGGCTTCATTTAAAATTCCAACCCATACGTTGATTTTTTGCTGATTCTGAGTATGTGCCTTGTACATTCAATAAGGATTTTCATCGCTCCAATATCTGCAATTATGTCGATTTACATTTCCGGTTAGCTCAAAAATAGTTTCATCTGAAAAAATAATGTTGACTACAAATAAGATTTTTATTTATATTTAACATCATATTTTGATAAAATTCAATGCGACGATCAAAATCATCTTCATATAATTCCTGCGCCAGATGGATATGGAATAAATATGAAATTTCTCCTTTTTTAGAATTTTATGAACTGACATAGGATCGTGTTATTGTGTAACTTTGCGAATTGAATTACGCGAATCTTCGATAAAAGACTATAAAATTCAATCTTTTATCAGGATTTGTCGCTATTGCTGGTCTATCTATTATAGTCTTTTACAAAATTCATTTCTTCAATACGTACGTAAGTAATAACAGTCGATTTAAATATACCTTCTTATCCTAAAAGTTTGATTGAAAAGTTCTATCACATGTGCGTAAGACTCCTACGATCACCCCATCCTCGCATCATTAAAAGGGATATACGTTCCTGTTCAGTAAGCATTATAAAATATTTTAAATAAATACTTTATAAACAAAGATAATTATGTGGTGATAAATAATCTCAGAATGGGGTATCACAAAAAAGTATATCTTCTCATCGCAGGTCACAGAAAAAGTGAACTTGAACGGAGAAATCTCTATCTTATGTAGTCTCCAGCTTTGTTGAAAAGATAAGAAGGAGGGAGAGAGAATGGAAAAGAGTAGGAGAGAAAGGAGAGAGGAGGAAGGAGAAGGAAAGAATAGGAGGGAGAAGGAGATAGAGATACAGACATTCTCGGGCAAATACATAACTCACAAATCCAATCTCGGGCAATCTCTCTACGTAATATCTTAGATAATGCTAATGCCGGCGATTCCGTAACTTTCAACTTTCATAACTTGAAAATTATTGATTAAAAAACTTTATTATAGTGTTTTGGAAAGCTCCCGACCTCAGTTATTAGATTCTAAAATAAAAAATAGGGTTTTTGTTTAAAAAAATCGATTTGACCTCGACTTGACCTTGGTGATGCCATCCAAGGTCAAATTGATAATTTTCAACCCTACAACTTTTGTATAAAATATTTTCTCAAAAATGATTACTTTTCAATATATTTAAGAAGTCCGAGACTTTTTCTACATCTTGTGTATATATACAATATATATTGTGCGCGCGCACGTGTGTGTGTGTGTGTGTGTGTGTGTGTGTGTGTGTGTGTGTGTGTGTGTGTGTGTGTGTGT
>NW_012130158.1:85494-115494 GCF_000143395.1 Atta cephalotes | reverse complement strand
ATGAACCACTCAAGTTATTATGAGTAAAACTATTTTTATCAACAATCTAAATTTTGTACAGACGTTTCGATCTCTATCAGATCATTTTCAATATTAAATAATAAATTAAAAAATATTATCAGTAACTATACAAGATGTTCACAAATTAAAATATAAAAAGTGCATGTTGTACTCGCATGTTGGCAAGAGGAGTTACGGCAGGAGATGGCCTAGATATAAACAGCTTCATATCGAAACTTGATGTTAGTTCAAAAATCACATAATAATTGAATGAATCTATTATACACTTCTCAAATTCACAATATATTGATACAATGAATTCAATGTTGAAAAGATGTATATACATGCTTCATATTCACTTTACAACTGATTAAAGTTAGATCGTCCAAATTAAAAATTGAAAAAATTGAATACTAAATGCAATTCAGCGAATCATAAAGATTCTTGAAATTGTAGAATTCTGAGATATAAAACATGAGACTCTGAGAGCTAAAACATTCTATAGATAAAATGATATTTAGTGTTTTGATAGTTTGAATGTTCTGGCATTATCTTTCTACATATTAGGATCCCTTTTGCAACGCTGAAATGCTCATTTTTTAGCATCAAGAAAAATTGAACTTAACTTTGTAATCTGTAAGGAAGAGGCAATAGATTCTGCTATGTATCACTATATGTTATTTATTTTAGAATTTAAAGTTCAACATGTTTAATTTAAATTAAAAATAAATAATTAGAAAGGCTATGAACCAAATAATAACAAAGTAAACATGTAAATATAAGAAACAAATATAATTATCATGATCTAACGCAAATAATAAATATACGTCGTTTCGAGTTCGATCGGGTCATCTTCAGTGTTACATATAAACATAATTAAAATAGAACAGATAAACAAAATTAATATACTTAAATAAGGGTCTACTAAGTATACTTAATATCGGGTCAACTAATAAAATAATACAATATATTATAAATGGCCATCAGTAGAAACGCATCCTGTCATCGTGAATCCGATATTACATCCGCAACGATAGAGAGTAAATGTTAGATGTCAAAATAATAAAATTCCATATTGGTGTCAAAATGTGCAAAATTATTTAGCATAATTAAGCATCGTAAATACAATAATTCTCGTTAAAAAATAATGGAAACAAAAATTACAGTATTTAAAGCAAAGAAAAACTCCAGAACATTAAGTACAAAGATACAGAATGTATAATAAAGAAAGTCTATAGATTACTACATGTATAAATTAAAATTTGTAGTCAAAGTTAACCTTAAATTTACAATGTTGCGATGTCTAATGATAAAAAGACCTCCAAAAAAAGTATTAATACAAAATTTCTTCTGTCAAGGATAATTCCACGTTGAAATTATCCTTGACAAAATAGTATAAAAATTCGGAAACTGTATTGCGAAAAAATTGGCGAAAGCGTCTGGCTGCGATAAACAGAATGAAGGAACCGTAGAGGAAGGAACCGTTAAGAAAGTAGAGGATGGAAATAGGAAAGAGAAACAAGAAGAAAAAAAGAAGAATAGCTAAGAAAGGGACAAAGGTTGTATGAGAGATAGGAATCGTGTAACAATCAGGTTCACTCTGCTTTTTTAAACCCTGGCTTTGCTTTTTGATATGAACCATCTCAGATATCAATCTTTTTTGTAGGAAGGTTCCTTATCAAGGATTTTTACATTATTCCAATCAAAATTATGGTTGCATTCAATACGATGGTTCGTGATGACCGTTGGAGAGTCCATATTTTTATTTATGTCAAATTTATGTTTTTGCTATATCGTTGCGGATGTAATGCGTCGGATTCACGATGACAGAATGCGTTTCTACCGATAGTCATTTATATTGTTATTATTTTATTAGTTAATCCGTTTATTTAAGTATATTAATTTGATTTATCTGTTCTATTTTAATTATGTTTATATGTAACACTGAAAATGATCCAATCGAGATCGAAACGACATATATTTATTATTTGCATTAGATCATAATTATATTTGTTTCTTGTATTTACATATTATTTACATATACCTTGATCAAAAAGTTCCCGGAATTATCATCAGGTGATGCTCTGAGTTAACTGATTTGAGTTCTGTTTTTTTTTGGTTAGATTGCCATATCTATCATTGACATTCCCACCAAATTTTATCACCGTAGCTTGACATTTGTAAAAGTACGCCGTCTTGAATACATCTACCTCTGCACGTATTTTCGATTTTTTACAATTTTAAAAATGGAGTTGAATTTGCAACAACGAGCTTGTATTAAATTTTGCGTTAAACATTGGTGTGAAAACCTTGGAAATGTTGGGAAACTGTTTCGGCAGTGATACTCTAAAGAAAACAGTTTATGAGTGGCATGAAAAAACTATTACGGGGAACGCCGAATTAATAACCGAAAGGAGGTAATGGAAAAATCGAAGACGGCTCTGATGGCTATATCGACAATAGAGTTTCAGAAATGTTTCGAGAGCTGGCATAAGTACGTTGCAGTCGATGGGGAGTATTTTGAAGGGGACAATATCACTTTTGATGAATAAAACTTTGAATTTTCTGAATGAATTCCGGGAACTTTTTGATCAAGGTAGTATTGTATTTATTTTGTTGTTATTTGAATCATAACCTTTCTAAACATTTATTTTTAATTTATATTATTAAACCATTGTTATATGATGCATGTTTAATTTAGTTATTCACATAAATATTATTTAGAATAAAATCTTAATAAAATTATACTCATTCGACGCGTTTTTATTCAAAACGAATGAATCTGGCAAAAAACGCGGTCGGCTTTGTGAATCGAATTATTAAGCGTTAAAATTGGAGACTTTAAAGGTTAATATATCTATCATCCCGACTCAATATAGCGCTATGTACGTTCTGCTTTATACAACTTCACTGCTTTAATCACTGCTTTACAAACAAATCCATTGTTTTAAAAACATAAATTCACTACTTTAAAAACAAAAATCCATTGCTTTAAACACACAAATTCTTTGCATTAGCAACGAATTTGTGTTTTTAAAAGCCATCAATGCTGATCAAGCTTAATCGTGATCTGCCAATGCTAGAAAGAAACGAACTTTTTAGCGTTAACTATAGACTAAATTTGACCGTAATTAGTCTCAGGGTGCGAAATACGATTCTCCACGATTTTTAAATTTTCACTTTAAAACTTAACTTTGAAAGTTGAAATACTAAAAACAATTATTATAATCACAATATGCATTAAAAATAATTAAATGTGTTATTTTTATTATATTAAAAATTATATTAAAAATTACAAACATGTTAAACGCAGTTATTTTCGCACGCAACGATGTCATAATTCGGTATAGATTTGACAGCTACCTTACAAACATTTAAAAATGAAAACATGCAAAAGACAACGAAAAAACCGTTGTTACAAGTAGTGTTTTGTTCCCTTATGTAAAAGTACGATTGTTTTCACGCTTTCAAAGATATTTGTATTGGTGTCAAAAAGAAATACGAAGAAAAAATGATTCGAGATCGCAAGACGCGACGATGCTTTGTCTATATCATTGAATTTTGCTGTGAAGATCATTTTAACATAAGTTTAAATATTATTTTTAAAATTAGCTAACAAAACATATTCACAATTCGTTTTAGTTGTAAGAAGATATATGAGAGTAGAGGCTTGGTCTAGATCTGTACGATTAAGAAAAGGAGTATTGCCTATGTTTGACTGTCAACCTGACAGATAATATTGCCATTTAAAACGTGAACGTTCAGGAATTCTAAAGTGTCAGAAAATAGAAAGTTTGAATGAAACCTACAGATTAAATCGATTGATGAGGCTTGTGGACACATAATAGATGAACCTGTTACTGAAGAACCAGACGTCAATATTGGTAATTATAGATTGATAATTATATTTTACATATAGTTGAATTATATAATATTGAACAATATAATATTGAACAATATTTATAATGAACTTGTAGATAATAAATTGAAGATAACAACCGAAAGTTGAATAATGTATCTCTAAAATCAAGGACGTCGGCATTCAAGCAAAATTAAAGTTCGAAAAATAATGCGTAGCAAATACGTACAAAATGTAACTGTTATGTGAGATGTTTGTTGTGCAACAGAACAGAAATATATGATTCAACAGAAGCAAAAAATGGTACAATCTTCATCGACAACCAGTACTACTATAATAAATAATCTTGATGATACACTTAACGACTGCGACGATGATGAATACTTACCATCCGAAGAAACAAGCAAAGAGATAATGAATAGAAAACAAAATATGTATGTAATTTAAAAATGACACTTATTACAAATAAACCAAAAATGTATTTGAGTATTCCGAATAATGCTTTCTTTTTAATAAAATTATTAAATCAAAAAACAGGAATTACGACAAAAGAAATTTGCTTAACACTTTATAAAATTAAATTAAATGATACTTTTGCACTTGGCAATTTGGAATTAGTGCTAGTAATGCAAGTACTGTTTTTCGAAAAACTCTTCCTATTTTAGCACATTATTTAAAACAATTAATAGTTTGATCTTCAAAACAGTCTTTAAAAATAAATTTACCGTTACCATTCTGTGCTCGATACGGTCATGTTAATCGATTGTTTAAAAATTGAGATTCAGAAGCTTGGGTGATGAATTAAAGTGTAACTTGGTCTGAATACAAAAAAAAAGATTAAAATCTTGATATCTATGTCTACTTAATATCTATGACAGCGGATGATTTGATTAATTTCATATCAGAAGGTTTTTGGAAGAACGTCCGATGCTATTATCATTGAATAAAGTCAATATTTAAATAAGCTGGAAAACTGTGCGGTCATAGCTCGAGACTTAAGAATATTGAATATCTTTTAAGAAGGAAAGGATGTATTCTTATTTGACCGAGTAATGTATATCGAGTAATTTAAAATTAACAAAGGATGAAGTGTTAGAAACTCGTATCGCTAGCTTAAGAATTCACATAGAAAGAGTCATTAGAAGAATAAGAGAATTTAATATTCTGAAATCTCATTCTTCAATCCATCATGAATTATTAGATGTGATAGAAGATATAATCATTGTGGATGGATTAATTAATATTACCACTTATAGCACAATAAATTTTGAAAATACTTTTATGTTTATTTATTTTCCATGTTACATATATGTTACATTCAAGCTCCGCATGCATAGAGTTGAGGGGAGTGAACGCAACAGGAACCGAATTATTAGATCGATTTGATGTCCAGGCTTCGGACCGCAAAGAAGCCGTGGGGAAGGACTGACGCAAATCAGGAGGCACTTCGCTTCGTCCTGAAGCTCTTAATGAACCGGAAATCGAATAGAGGATGAAGCAGAAATCTCAACTCCAACTACAAATCTGCTCCATGGACACACGAGTACGTACTTTTTATTTAAAGTGCCCAAACTGAATCAGTGTGCCGAGAGGGCGCACTTTAACGCCAGATGTGCCGGTATGCCCCTTTCGGTCATGGAACTTAATCCAAGTGACCGGGGAGAGGGCGAAGTGCAACTGCAGGAGAGCTTACAATAAATACAAGGAGAGGTTTCTCAAATTAACAAAGGGTTAAATTTAATAGTAATATAAAAAAAATATTTAGCAATACATTTTTGTTATACGATTTCTTTGATTTTCGTTTTGATTAGGTATGTGTTTTTATGCGTGCGTGCGTGTGTACGAGGGTTGCTCCGTAAGTTTTGAGCTTCGGCAACATTTAGTGTTACCGAGCACCATCTGACCATTCCATTCGAAAGATTGACAATTTTAACGGTTGCTATCTTCAGAACGCAAAGTCACATGATTGCGACTTGTATTGTTTACATTGATTTGAAAATTTTGTGTCGACAAAAAATTAACTCGTGAAAATTTTAAAGATGATTTTTTTATGACTTTCAATGTGGATTATCAAGGCAAGAGTGCTTCGATCAACTTACTTCGACTTTTGGCGATAAAGCTCTATTGCCACTGTAAAACGCTGGTATAACGAGTTCAATCGTGGACGCCATTCGCTTGCGGACGAATCTCGAGAAGTCCAAAATCGGCTTTTGTGCCGGAAAACATGCACGAACTAATAAAGCAAGATCGTCATGTTATATATCGTGAGATTCAGTCATCTTTCGGCTTTAATATGAGAGGAATCAATCAGATATTGCATGAAGAACTGACTGTCAAAAAGATTTGTTCGCGTTGGATCCCGCATAATTTGACAATCGCCCAAAAAAAGAATCGTGTCAATTGGTGCAAAGAAATGATCAAAAAATATAATCGCGGTGTTTCAAATGCTGTGTATAACATCTACACAGGTGATGAATCTTGGATCTATGCATATGAGCCTGAAACTAAACAGCAATCCACTGTATGGGTCTTCCAAGACGAGTCAAATCCAACGAAAGTTGTTCGAGGACGAAGCACTTCGAAGCAAATGGTCGCCTGTTTTTTTTAAATAACCGGACATGTTGCAACGGTGCCTCTCGAGCAAGGTAGGATAATTAATTCTGAATGGTACATATTTGTTTGCCAGAAGTGTTTAGTCAAATACGGAAAAAGCAGCCCCGACGAAAATTAATTCTTCATCAAGATAATGCGAGCTCTCACACATCTTGCCAAACAACTGTCTATTTGACCGGCCAAAATGTCGATCGAATTGATGGGTCATCCGCCGTATAGTCCTGATTTAGCACCCAATAACTTCTTTTTGTTTCCTTATGTGAAGAACAAGCTACGTGGACAACGATTTTCGACGCCAGAAGAAGCCGTTACTGCGTTTAAAAACCACATTTGAGAGGTACCTCAATCGGAGTGGAAAAAGTGCTACGAAAATTGGTTCAAACGCATGCAAAAGTATTGATCATCTAGGAGAATATTGAAAAACAATAAAGCCATTTTTAATTAAACATAACTGCTTTTTCATTGTTACGCTCAAAACTTACGGAGCAATTCTCGTATGGCAGAAGGGAGAAGTTACAGAGAGGATAGCGAACGAATAAAAAAGAGAGAAGGTAGATCTGAAAGGGTTTGGCCTGATTTTCTTCGGACGATGATAATATTAGCGGGTGGACACGAACGACCGGTTGACAAGGGCGAGCAATTATCGACGGCGACAGATTGAAATTATAGCGTGAACGGATTGCAATGTTTTTATTTTCTTGTACATGGGAACTCAAAAGGGAAAAAGAAAGAAAGAAAAGAATAAAAATAAAATTAAAATAAATGAATAATACAAAGAAACAAAATGAAATATTGAAATGAATTACTGTCAATCAACTGTACTGTCATATCAACTGTAACAAAATGAGCAATTCTGGTGATCTATCCAGTATTTTTAGCCGTAATTTCGATGTAAAAATATTCATTTTCGACTAGAGTTTCTCCTGTCGACTCTTAAGACAAGTTTTAACTGTTTTAAATACCCCTTATGATTCGAATGTATTATGACCAGACAAAACTTCCGGTAAAAATTACTATTTTAAATCGTTTGTATTTAGTAAGAAGAGTTATGCAGTACCATTAAAAATATTTGTGAGTCTTCCGGACATTTTAAATTAAATATTTAAATGTCATGTATTTGATCGAAATATAGATTCAGACGCTACAATCACGGAAATTCTGTTAGGGTCTGAGCACAAGAATTGTCGTAATACTTAGACTTAAATTATAGACGTAAGTAACGCATAAGTTTTCATGTATGACGTACAACTTATTACCATGTTTCCAAGAAATGGCAATAAATCGTACATCATACGCCAAAGCTTGTGCGTTACTTACATCTACAACTTAAGTCTCTAAGTAAGTGTTATGACAATTCTTGTGCTCAGACTCTTAACATTTAGTCGCAAAAGTGCGTCGAAATGCTATTCCTAACCTCCATACAGAAATCTAGAAAAAGAAAAACCTGATTCTGTTATCAAAAATGCCCGTTTGCTGTGTTGAAAATTGCAAAAATCACAGTGAAAGAAGCTGAAGTTATGAATAAGAGATTCCATATAATAAAAGGAATTGTATATTCCAATATATTATTTCTGATAGGTTGAAATTCTTATTCTCTGTTTTTTTTCCCTATTCCCTTTATTGTGCGGAGCACAATAACACCATCGAGAGCCAAAATAGCGATAATTCACGGTACTTTATTAATCTAATGATTTTAACCACACCATTTTCGCAACTTGTAGTTTATACCAATTTTATATGAAGTATGCTCCATTTTTCATGCAATTTTAATGACAATTTATGTCTTCCTATTACTGTCAGAGCATATCAAAGAATAACGTTTCTATTCTTAGATTATGTGTGTTCGGTTATGTGTGCGTAAGCGTATATGAGAGGAGGTTTTGCGATTCGAACGCCATCTATCAAGTACCATCAATTCAATTCAAAAACTTGATTTTGTCCACACTTTTCAAAATCTAGTTCGACCTCTTTTATACTCCAATCTCTCTAGTATTTCGGTATTCCTAAAGTACGATTCCGTAACTGTCTTTTAATACGCCTATCGACAGTCTCCTCTTCGTGCAGCGAGTATCCTCCATCGTCTAAAGAGCATACTCACAGATCAAGATTATAATGCGATAAAAAAATATGCGAATGTTGGTTCGATCTTCATGAAGGAGTTGCAACAGTCAATTGCGGCAGTTAGGTCAGGGTTGGTCCCAGGACTTGACTAAATAGATTACTCCATAATTAAACATTTTCTCCTACCCTATTTGGAAGAGTTCCTAAGCATCTACAATCAGCTGTTCAATGAAGATGCATTCCCAGACTGGCTACAGTGGTTGTCTTCATCCCCAAAAACGGCGGAAAAAGTCTTAAGCTCACTGATATTCTTCCTCCTCAAGGTATTAGAAAAGATATTAGAGAGTCAAATGGTTTGTTGAGAATAAGGTGCTCCTGCTCTCCACACAACTCGATTCCAACAGCTCTTGCGCAAATAGTTTTGTTGCTCTCACCAACTATATTCAAGGTGGATTCATTGAGGTATCTAACACCATATGTGTTTTTTTAGACATAGAAAATGCTTTGACAACGTGATATCATCTATTTTGGAACGACTTGCTCAGGGTTAGATTCCCAGCCAAGATAAGAAAATTTATTAGCAACCTCCTTTTTGAATCACATTTCATTTGTTTGTGATGGCTGCATATAGAATCCGTTCAATTTCTTTAGAGACCCATAGGGCTCTTAGCCTTCTATTCTTCAATTTATACTGCTCTGAATTACTTAGGCGACTGCTTGCATGAGGATATTCTTATACTGCAGTACGCCGACTTCTCAACGGAGAAAAATATTGAAGTGATTACTTATTCGGTGGAGACTTCATTGAAAAATATCTGCCACTATCTAGAGCGCAATGACCTGAGTCTGTCCTTGCCTAAATCATGGTGAATGTTGTTCACCAAGAAGAGAGACTTCTCGGATCTTTCTGTTACTATTAATGGAACTATTGTTCACAAGATATTTTCAATTGTCTTCCTTGGTGTATACCTCGACTTAAACTTAAAGAGAAGAACCACCTCAACTGATAAGCAAGAGCAGACTGATAATCAACATCATCTCCGTCTTGGCAGGCACTAAATGGGACTTGCACTCCAAACTCTACTCAATCTGTATAAAACTGTTTTTCATTCAGCTATAGAGTACGGATGCCATATATTCAGGCTTAGGGATAATCAGTGCGAATTTAATCAACTTGAGTGCCTGGTTAATTGAAATTTGTGTACAACATTTGAATTCAAACAATCTACTCCAATGAATATTAACATACTCATGGTCGAAATTAAAGAAGCGTCATTGGATCTGAGGTTCTCCTTCCTTCTTTCTAGATTCATAATCAGATGCCTGTCACCGAAGCACACCTCAGTCTTGAATAGTCTCAATTACTTGGAAATGACCGCTAACTTGTCTGTTAAGAGAAGACAAGCCCTCGTCTCTGTTTCTTGTTTAAGACATTACAAAATGCTCGAAGGAATACATGCATAAATCCCGTCGTCCGGTAATCTGCCTACAGTCTCGAAAGTTCATCTTTTACACAGCATTTTGACGACTCAATGAATATGTTTCGATACCGATTATACTGCTACTGGCAGTACTAAAAAATTGTTTCGCTATTACTACACAGCATGCTGCGACAGCTGCATGCTGTGTAGTAATAGCGAAACATCTAATTCTCTTAATGATATCATAAATGATAGCTATATTGCCATTGCGACTACTGCGGCTTTCGATGTGAGGCAATTACAGGTATCGCTTAAAGAAGCACAACGCGTCGAAACATTCGATCCAGGAAATAAAAAAAAATAATATATATATATATTATATTTAACTATAGAAGATGCACATATATTCATTTTACCGAAAATGACTTAAATTCCATATAACATATAAATATTTATTAACTGTGTTCATGTAATTTTTAACACGAGCTTGCTCAAATTACTTAAATTGTTGCCCAGGTATCGTTGCGCAGATATTTTATGAAAAAGCTGCGCAATGACACCGACAATTGTCGATAGGTATAAAACTTACATAATCTGTAGTAAAACAGTTACAGAATACAGGTTCTTTTCCGATCATATCATTTATACCAAATTGGTGATCCCATAATTAGTTCATCTTTTTCGGAAGAACTATCGCTGCTGTTTTCGTTCAAAATATATTGACAATTTAGTGACATTTTATTGACATTATCCATTATCCAATTTAGTGACATTATCCATTTCTTTTTTTTACACTGTCTAAGTCTACTGCAAATTCGTTCGAAATATGACGTTACAATAGTGCTGGCAGTATCATAATTTTGGAACGGCAGTGCACTGTTGTGACTTCATGATGGTTGTACTACCAGTAAAAAGAGAACACACTCTATATTGACTCTATATTGACTAAGGATTGCAGTAACGTTGAGGCAATTTTGCAGAATTATCTTATAAGTACTGAGCTGGGTTCTTTTCTATTTACGGACGGAAATCTGGGGATGGCGCCTCGGTGGCAGCTAGCGTCTTTTCAGCGGAGCTCAACTTATGTATTCAACACACATTGCCTCCGAAGTCTCAGTTTTCTCAGTCGAGACCTCGATCATTCTTGAATTCGATGCCATTGGCTATAATGAAGTCACTATCGGCTCGGACTCTTAGAGCGTTCTTAGAGCCATCTTTAGTCACAAGAATGTCAACTATCTCATCTGCGAAATTAAATCTAATCTATCGCTTGGCTTCCCATAGTCGCTCTGTCCATCTATTATGAACTCCTGGTCATAAAAGAATATACGCAACGAGAGAGTTGACGCGCTCGCCACTTCGGCCGCCCTTCACTGCTGTCGTCCGAAGTTTAGAGTAGAAAGTCCATACCAGGACTTTCAGGTATTCGCCAAAGATGTGTTGAGATTCAAATTTACATTTATGCTACCTAGATCATGCAGCAACGTGTAAAGGACAGATTTACGATATATACTACAAGGACAACTCTTTCAGATGCTGGTTTTATAATGAATTTTTCAAAAGGGAAAGGGAAGAGATCACTACGATTTCCAGGATTCGGTCAAGCTATTACAACCTGGCCTACAATTTATACCGAAAGAACATTGTCGCCTTTCCTGAATATCCCTGCGATGATCCTAGATAAAACATCAATCTTTATTGCTCGCTATGTATTGACAAATCCTGTAAACTCCGTGCATCTATCTTAAGAAAAGATTCTCTCTTTCTCTTATCAATATTCATCATATGCTCATCAACCTTCCGCTTACTCTGTGTCGCCTCATCTGCGCCTATCTCAAATCATTAAACTTGAATATAGCCGCGCGTTCTGTAATTCTTTGTTACGTGTGTACAGGGACAGCTGGAACCTTCCTTCCGTCTCTCGGCAGGCGGCACTCCACCTGCCTCTGTTTCAGACAAATAGACTCTGCCCTTGACTGTGGCCGGAATCGCCATTAATTCATCGGCGAGCGTCATTTACTCCGAAGAAGAAGAAGAAAAAGAAGAAGTCTACCGACAGATATCGTTGCGCGGATATTTTATATGGTGAAAAAGCTGCGCAACAACAACTGTAGATATAAAACTTACTTAATATGTGGTAAAACAATTACAGAATATAGGCCCTGATTCTTTTCCGATCATATCATTTATAACAAAATTGCTCTATTGAGTGGAAAGAGTAACTTTAAAATTGTTGTAAGATTCTTTAACATGAGAGAGGATTGATTCTTGCCTTCACTTAATTCTTGCCAAATGTAAATATATAAACAATTGCATTAAAGAATCTTACAACAATTGCAAAGCTTTACTAATACGTCATTGCATTATAATATGTGACAATTACACAAGACTCATAATACGTCGCTCGAAATTTATTAATGTTATTAAATTGTTGAAACTATGCAAGGATCTATCTACAGACAGTGCTTATTATAATATCTTGGAGCGTATCGCACAGAAACATTATAAAAAGAAACATTATAATCCTCGATCTTGTACAATTTATCAGTAACTATTTACTTGGTAATTACTTTATTAAAACGTATGTATACATGTATCTTATCTCACTTAACTTTTTTACAGATTTTTTTGAATAATCACACGGTGAATCACCGGAATCACAATTATATTCTTTGCATTCTTATCTACTGTAATGACATAATCTGTATCTCGTTTTGGAAAATTTCCTATTATGAAAAGTTCTCAATGTTCTTTAATCAGCATTACTTGGTAATTATTTTTTAAGAAAAATTATTCGAATTTTTATTTAACCTCCTATCTATCCTAACCTCAACTTGTATTATTTTATTTTACATATTTTTTAAATTACATAATTTTTCTACATTATTCATCACATACATATATCAGATACTATAATGTAATTTAATCTTTGTCCTGTTTTGCAACTTGCTACAATAAGTAGGTATATGATTTCTTTTATGGTAAAAAACATTTTTATTAAACATTTTTTCAGTAAAGTTAGATGTATGCGTATATTAAATGGAAATTTTTTTCAGTTCATGATATAAATTTTTTGTAATTTTTTTCTTAATTCCTTATATTTTATTTTTTTATAATAATTTTTATTTATCATACTGTTCTGAAAATTTCAAATGCTCGAATCAAGAAGGCGCCAAAACATTTGCCTGTTATATAAAATCATGAATGAAAAACATAATTTTATCAAAAAGAAACATTGATTGTTGTATACAATATTTTATTGAAGTTTTAGAAAGCTTTTTGTTTTTCATTTCAATAAAGCTGTCTTATTATATATATGTATGTGTATATATGTATGTGTTTGCACATAATATACAGTTCTTAAATATAAAGTTTCTTCATATGTTATTAGAATGCCAAGAAAAAATAAATTAACTATTGACGATGCAATAGCAATTTTATTGGAATTCTCGGAAATGGCGAATTCTTTGGCCATAAATTATCTGATTACTCGGACCAAATTTGGAAGGAAATGAGTAAAAAATGTCAACATGCATGGAGTACTCATAACTGGATTAACATTAAATAAACATTAATAAATGAAAAATACTGTCTCTCGCAAGAAAAGAAATAGGTTTTAGCATGCTAGATCCATCTATGAACAATTTCCATTGAAAGCAATGAAGTAAATTAATCAGTTAATATCGATGATGTCTCATTTGATTCTACTTGTGGAAACAATTATACTTCATTTGATTTACTATTGAATTCAAATGAATGGAAACAAATTAAACCACTTGAAACGGGAAACAAGAGACCAAGTATATATTAAGATTATGAATATGGACAAATGTCATTGCTGATGTTTTGCAACATCATTTGCCTTTGTGCATACACATTTGTGAGAGACGATATAAATAAATCCTCTCAAAACAAATATTATATTAGAATAGTCGGAAAATACAGAGATAAAAAATGTAACAATATCTTCAAAGGCATTGTTGAAACGGAACTATCGGTTAACTAAGGTGAACTTTAGATACATGTGAAAACCCGGGATTCTAGAGGAATTAAATTCATGAAATTCTGCAGTGTCCTTTAAATGAAAAAAAGCGAAAACAAGTAGGCAAAGCAGCAATTACAGAAGAATGCTTAAATCTGCGAAAAAGAATAGTGAAAGAAGATTTGTGTCTTGGAGATGTTGATGTACCAATAATACCTTCATTGGATGTAATTTCAACATGCTAAAAAAGAAGCAATTGATGATGATTTAGGTTCCAAAAAAATAAAGGACACGAGGATGTTATACAGGCAATTTATCGTTTAAATTTTGAAAATCCTTATAAAGGTGCTATTGCTCTGGTAAGTTATATGCCATTCAAAGTGTGTTATGGCACTGGTGAACAAATCAATGTTTACAATCAATATCACAATATGCATAAAAATTGTTCTTCTATTAGCATTGATGCAACCGGCATGTTGTTAGAAAATTAAAAAGATTATTGGAAACAAAATCAGCTCATTTTTCTATACGTAATTGCCATTTTGACAATATGTCTTTAGCAGTATATCAATTATTAACTGAATCACAAGAAACAAAGATAATTGAACGCTGGTTGAAATTGTGGTTACGCATGGTCAAATTCCGTAAGCCGATCCAAGTGATCGTTAACTATTCCAGAGCAATGTTATTATAGGCTTGTTCAAAAGCTTTCAATGATATTACTATAAAAAAATATGTTGAAACTTGTTTCAATGCTATAGAATATGTTTCAAGAGAATGGATATCAACATGTAAGGATTGACATTGCACATCTAATCCATATGATTGGTTCGATGACCTACTTTAAAAATCCTGTATGTGACTTCTAAATTTGATACATCACTTTAATGATAGATCAAATTTATAAGAATTTTGTTGAAATATATTACTTGTATTGTTGTCCTTCAATATTATGAAGATTCAACTGTAAATATAAAATGGGTTAGAACAACAAATAAAAACAGCTACACAATCATGAAAAAGGTTGGAGATATTAATAAAAGAGCGTCCTACTGATGTAGATAATTATTGCAAATGATCTTAAATGATAATGCATACGACATAAACAATGACAATATTAGAATCAATGAATTTTTTGAAAATATAAAAATTTTAGTGCAATCAATAATTCAGGAAGATATCATTAATAACTATTTTTATTTAAATTCGATCGATTGTTACAACTTGGAAAAGAATTTCCATTCTGGATAGTGTGTATATTTTTTTATACAAGTCATCCAACCACAAGCTATTGTGAGAGAATCTTCAATGATATAAAAAATGAAGTATTTAAAAATTATTCACTTCCACAAAGAATTGACAATTTTATTAAAATCCATCTCCGTGATTTAATAGGAGGTAAACGAAGTTTTTCAACAAAAATGCAAAATTTTGTTGTGAACGAGAAAATAGTGTCAACTTGGAAGCCAAAAAATTTTTACCAATATTTTATAGATCAAGTGACAGCAAAAACAAACACAACTAAACTTTACAATAATATTCAGAATGCAAAAATAGAACATTGTTATTTTAAATCATTTGATGATTCAGATTTATTATCAAGAGAAAATTTGCATAAAAAAGCCGAATCTATATTTTCATTTAATGGTAACGAAAGGAAAATATTTTGAATGCAGAATCAAATAATGGAAACATTGAGGAATTAATCAACAATAGATATTTACACAGAACATGATACGGAAAACTTGGCGTTATGATACGGAAAATTTGACGTTTTGAACGTTATTAAATTCTGAAACGGATCTAATTTTAAAAATTAGATATCATGTGGAACAATTATTGAGAGTTCAACAACTCATGAATCAATCATGTTAATTATCAACAACAAAATAAAAATAATTCGAGGCTAATAGAACAACAAGCTATTGATTCTGCTAATTTTGAAACAAAACAATATTTCGAACAATCATCTCATTCAAAATTCTTTTCTGTTTATCCTGAATTAAACAATAAGTTGGTTATTAAAAATAAAACGTTATTTAAAAAATGCTTATGTGGAACTTATAAAATTGATTGTAAAATGTATTTTTTAAGAAAAAGTTGTGTTTTTGACTCTCTTGTACAAATTGTTTTCATCACTGTCTTGGATAATACTGGATATTTTTCGCCAAAATTTCTGATAATCTATTTTTTAAGTTTATATTAAAATTTATGAAAAATGACCCGTAATGAAATCTATAAAGAGAGATTTAAATTATTGATACCTTTGTATGAAAATACTAAAATTAGTAAGAAAACTGAAAATCATGAGATTATCTGTTCTTATGATGCAGAAGACAGTCCAATTAATGTTTGGACAAAATGATTAAATTCAATGCCAAGTTCTCGTCAAATAGAGAAATGTAATAAGTGCGGCGAGCATGAAACAATTAACATTAATGCCTAATCATAATATAATTATACAGAAAGGATTTCGTGCTCTACAGAAAGCACTGAAGTTTCATAATATTATTTATAACAAACAATGTCAATGTGGTGTTCTAACAATAAAAACTAATAGCCATATTTTCATAGAATTGGATATCAGATCTAATATCAAATCTTTTACAATGTCTTATAAAAAACATACCAACGATGCTGATATTGACAAAACAATATAGATATAATTATTTCAATATAGATATATTATTTAGATATATTTTTTTTAAACAATATATAGTTTAAAATTATTAAAAAATTTATGGATTGCCTCTGATATTCAAATATTACATTGCTCTGATGAAGTGAAATACAATGTTCACAAAATGTTGATGGGTCCTGAGATAATCCCTAAATTTCTTAATATTTTTGAGAAAAATATCTGTGGAAACCTCAAAAGTACAATGTATTATTAATTATTTCAATATTTCAGATTGGTAAGTATTGTTGTAGGATATCCAAATCATTTTATTGCATAGACGATTTTCAGGATTATGGGAACAATACAATTTGAACACTACAGTAAAATCTTATATACAAAATGAGGCAATTGATCCTATTGCTGCGATTTATATTATTTAAGATATATAATAAAAATAATAAGTTATATGTCAAATATATATAACAAGAAAAATATGTTTTTTAGAATAAAATAATAAAATTATATAGAAAGTCTTTAGCACTATACAAAAAGTATTGAAATTTGCAAGAGAATAATAAAATTTAATTTTGCAAGAGAATAATAAAATAAAAATCCATCCAGATGATGCGAATACAACATACACAATAGAATAAAACTTGTTTTATTTACATCATGATCAATAATAATCATGTTTCATCCGTAATAGTAATAAACATATTTTTCTTACATTATGTATATAATTATTAATTATATTTATAAATTAACATTTCTTTGCAATAAAAAGTTTGTTATAGTATTTTTAATTATAAAAATTACTAAACTAAATAAAAATATGCAATTTATAGTTCCGATTAAGAAATTGAAGTACATTTATACAATTAAGATCCAGATAAGAGATAATGAATAAGTTGAACCCCCTTTCTCTTCCTTCTTGATTAATCGTGAATTGTGAAATTGTGTTTAAGGGCCTCTTTCACTAACTTCGATGATTAATTCAATCATCACGATGGCCAAGAGCTAAGAACTAAACAAAGTGTCTCAAAAGAGAAAGAAAGAAAGAAGGCGTTCTGATACATTAAATTACCGTTGATACTTCTGCGAGTTAATCATCGATTAATTTAAATTTAATTGATTAAATTAAGTCAGAAATTGAAAGAAGCCCTAAAAGATTAACATTATTATAATATTGCATTATTTTTGTTTACATCATTTATTTTTGTTTACATTATTTTATGTTTATTAATAAATCAAAATTTATTAATAAATAGTATTTTAATATAAATATGTTTCAAATTCTTAGTCGAAATTATAAAATGTATATAATTTTTATTACAATTATTATAATCATATATTGTTTAAGTGCATTATTTACATTATTTTATCATTATTTTGTTTTTATATTATATATATATATATATATACTACATGGGCTGAAACGTCCCGGGATTTTTAATGAAAACAAGCGTTTTTTGGGCAAAGTTATATTTATTCAATATGGTAGAATGTCATTAACAAATAAATTACAATAAGATGAAAATTATGATTATATATGAAATATATATACATACGCTCGCACGCACACTCTCTCTTTCTCTCCTTGGAGAGAGATCCTTATAAGAAAGAAAATAGTTTTTCCTGCAGTTGCCATACATATTGCTACAGTATCTATTTATAAGAGTTGGGAATTATTGCCTGAGCATTGCTATCAAGTTGCTCGTAATCGTTGGCAATAAAAATCGGCGATCTAAGTCGCGTCCGATATGCTAGTACTGAAAATCTATAATGCACGTTACGTATACTGAAAATTTTCAGTAGTGGCAGTGCATATCCGAACACGGTCCTAGTAGACAAAATCAGAAGTTTTTCTTCAATATTCAGGATAATTTAAATAATATACTTGCTGTCTGGATCTTTCTAATAAGATCTTTTTCTTATAAAATACAATATTTAATATACGGAGACCATACGTCCTTTATTTTAAATAGTCCTTTAGATTTATTTATTTCAAAACTCAATTTTGTCTTTTATCTTCCAATATTGTCCTTTATTATCCTTTAGTTTGACATTATGAAAAATTTTTTTCTAACTAATTCCAATGTTTAATGTTATATTAATGAGCAAATTTTTACTGAAAATGTTTTATGCATATAAATACAATTTGTTAATTACATTTGTTAATTTTTTAAATGAAATTTATTCAAACTAGATTTTATTTTTTATGATTTCAAACCTTTTTTTGTCCTACTTCCTATACATTCGAATCAGTTTCAAACTATTAGAAATTTACATATTATCTCAATTCGATTATGTGCATAAAAGGATATTGCTAGCGAAAATTGAATTGAATCATTTTCTATCAAATGCAATTCAATTTCTGTGTCTCATATATATATATATATATATATATTTAATTTCTGTTATTAATCTATTACCATATCTATGTCATGTAGTACTACATGAGCTGAAAAGTCCCGGGACTTTTAATGAAAACAAATGTTTCTTGGGCAAAGTTATATTTATTCCTCAACATAATTGCCTTCGAGGACAATACACTTGGTATAGCGATTTTCCAACATTTCGACGTCCTTTCTGTAGTACGAAACGTCCAAGCCTTCGAAATACGCCTCGGTTTCCGCGATGACTTCCTCATTCGATGTGAATCTCTTTCCCTGGAGCCACCGCTTGAGGTTTGGGAACAGATAATAGTCGTTGGGGGCCAAGTCTGGAGAATACGGTGGATGAGCAACCAATTCGAATCGTAATTGATCCAATTTAGCCATCGCTTTCAAGGACGTGTGTGATGGTGCGTTATCGTGATGGTACAGAACGAAGGCGAAAGTAGCGTCACTTAAACGACTGTAGCTTGTAAACGAATGAACGAAACTTCATGAAACTTCATACATAAACTAGTGACAGATGAATCTTTCGAATGAATCATGTTCATTTTCTAGTGGCGCCACGTATTGAAAAATCCCGGGATTTTTCAGCCCATGTATTAAGTGTACAATTTTGCTTCCGCCGTTTTTTTTTCCGAAATTCGAGGCTTTTTTGTAAAAAACTGGTTATACATTTATGATTCAAAGTATTGTCCATCGCTAGCCACTACTTTCTCCCATCTTTCCGGCGTACGAATCCCGCGTCGAAAAAACCTCTTTTGAGGCTATCCGAATCGATCCAATTTTTTACTTCTTCATAAGACTGGAAGTGCTGGTCAGCCAGGCCGTGTGCCATTGATCGAAACAAGTGATAGTCAGAGGGAGCAACATCTGGAGAATATGGTGGGGTAGGACTTCCCATTTCAACATTTCCATTTCAAGTATGTCTTGACCACTTTCGCAACATGGGGATCGAGCATGCTGCAAAATCACTTTATCGTGTCTCTCGTTGTATTGCGGCCGTTTGTCTTTCAATGCTCGGCTCAAACGCATCAATTGCGTTCGATACCAATCGCCTGTGATTGTTTCAGTCGGTTTTAACAGTTCATAATACACTACGCCGAGCTGGTCCCACCAAATACAGAGCATGACCTTGGAGCCGTGAATATTCGGTTTGGCCGTCGACGTGGAAGCATGGCCGGGAACTCCCCATGATTTTCTGCGCTTGGGATTATCGTAATGAACCCATTTTTCATCCCTAGCACAATGCTATGCAGAAATCCCTTCCGTCTTTGCCTTTCAAGCAGCTGTTCACAAGCAAACAAACGCCGTTCAACATCTCTCGGCTTCAATTCGTACGGCACCCAATTTCCTTGCTTCTAAATCATTCCCATGGCTTTTGAAATGGCTTGTTGAGTCACTCCCAATGATCGTGCCAATTCTTCTTGACGAGTCTTGCTCAAGTAATGCCTCCAATTCTGCATCTTCGAAAATCTTATTTCTTCCACCGCTATGCCGGTCTTCGACGTCAAAATCACCGTTCTTGAAGCGTTGAAATCATTCACGACACGTTCTTTCACTAATAGCGACCTCATCACAAGCATTTGAGAGCATTCGATGAGTCTCAGCCGCAGATTTCTTTATATTGAAGCAAAAAATTAAAACCTCCCGCAAATGACGAGAATTTGGCTCGTAAACATTTTCAATCGAGAATAACTTTATGATGCAGACACAAATAATGTTTCTATGGGGTTATGTTGACAGATGCCCAAGTTTATTGTATGACGTCTATGATCTATTTATTTCGACCACCACTTACCGCTAAAGCCATCTATAGGAAAACGGCAGAAGCAAAGTTGTACACCTAATATCATAAAATTCGTTCAGAAAACTGGCAAAGTTTTCTTTTTCGAGGTTCCCCAAATAGTGCGAGTTCTCTTCAAAAAGCGAGCTCTCTCATCAAATTCGTCGGAATTCCAGCAACCCCAATACTTTCGCGAGCGCATTTGAAATCAGTATATCAGAAATCAATATATCAAAAAATGAGAAAAATGCAATCAAAAATATTTTATAAATTAAGTAATTTAAGAAAATCGACACCTAAAATACAATTATCATTTATTCCGGCTATTAACATTGGTATCTCAACACAGTATTTTGCAAGACGAACTTTTACTATGGTTTTGTATCTGATTGGAACTTGTTCCCTCGTGAGATACTATATTTAACATTACAATTATCAATTATAATTTTTGGTTTACACGATTCAAAATTACTATGGTATTTATTGAAATATCGGAGCCGTATCAATTCTAAGAAGACAAGGTTTATCATTACTTTTATAACAAAAATCTTTCACTTCTTCTTTATTAGTAATAAAACAAGGAGGATTCTAATCTATGGGGCTAGTACGGAGCGGGAGGGTACTCGTAGACGCGGGGAAGGAGGAGGAAGGCGCGGGAAGGCCCCGGCACTATCAGTGTTTATGGTATAATGATACGTGATGCCATGTTGTGGCATCACCGTCACCCCACATTCTGCCCCCGCCGCCGCCACCCCGCCGCCGTCGCGCTCACCCCAAAATGCGTTTTCGGGCCGCTGCCGCCGCAGACTCCGCGTCCACTCCAAAATGCGTTTCGGGCCGCAGACCCCGCGTCCACAAAATGCGCTGCGGCACTATGACGTGAACAAATTTTTAAAGAAAAAAAAGAAAAATATATATATTGTATATACATACGTACATACATGCGTAAGTGCGTACGTATAATATATGATTCGTGATACGACAAAAAAAAAACATGTATGACTGTTATTTATCTAAACGGAGTACGATGGCGCGTCGAGATATAGGATGAATGGATGGACGGATGAATGGATGGGAAGAATAGTACATATATAGTAATGGAACGAACTAATTTTTTTTATTCACATGTTATTACATCGTTTCTTTTTTGTATTTTTAAAAACTAAAGCCAATAGTTCGCAATTGACGAGCTGATGTTGAAAATGTCGCTATCACGCTATAGCGTTCTCAGACACGATGTTGGAGAATCGCGTATACTTGGCATCAACCGTGTCGACGAGTCGGGCAAATCGCTCGAACGTTACGTCGATACATCCATCAAACTCAAACATATGTCGTAGCATCGTTTCGGTAATGCGTACGGATGAAAAATCGAAACGTACGAGCGTAGCATCATTCAGCGTGCAAACCCTGACGGTTAGCAGTCCAATTCTTATAAAATTATTTTTATATTCGTTTCGTAACATCTTGTAAATATTGCTGCTCGTAGAGACCCTTGCATGTTTCGAGAGACAGCGACAGTTCGTGTCCGCGATCTCCCAGAGCGATCTCCGTAACTCAGTGGACGTTGATTCCAATTTCCAAATACTTGTAGCTGTCAGATCATAACATCTGCTCAATAAACGCACTGCGCTCTGTGCTGTGTACGTACGTAATGTTAAACAACGTTTCTTTTATGTATAGAATGTTAAAACTTACATGTTTCTGCAGTTCTTCTTCGTTTCATATGATGCGTCTTTAGCGAAATATTTTTCAATCATTCGTACAAGCGGTTATCGCAAGACTGATCCGCGTAAATTGCGACGTATATGATAAAACTTCTAGAATCGAAGAAGGAGTAATCCTCCTCTCTTTCCAAGAATTGTGAACATGTCGCGACACGTTTTATCACGCTTTCTACGTATTTTCTTTGTCGAGTTTATCAATGTTTATACTTTATGATTTATATTTCGATGGCATTGATGATGATGAGCACGTTGGTGACTTTGATGTTTTTTCCCATTCTCAATATCTCGCTTTTTCCTTCGATGGACTTGGCGACAAGGGACGGTACCTCTTTCGATCGATTTTTGATGTATATATTCTTTTACTCGATGCTCGTAACTGAAGCTTACGATTGAATGAAAAAAAAGTCTTATACACTACCTATATACATTGCATATATTACCAGATGTAGTAAAAAAGAAATCCATTATTTTTCCATTCAATTTCATGCAAAAATAATGGATTTCTTTTTACTACATCTAATATGTACTATCAGAACATGTCGCGATGCGTTTAACAGAAGCGTCGATGTTTTCGAATACATATAATATATATATTCATATATACATGCATACATACATCATTCATACATATACGTTCATACACATACGTATATACACACATCCATACATACATACATATATACATACATACATAAATACATACATACATGTTTATACATATGAGTACATGTATTACAAAGGAAGGGAAAAAAGAAATATGTAATAAATACGTGTTAACATATTTTTTATTAAAAAAATTCTTTTGCAACCACTAGTTATATATTTTCAATATATTTTGTAATGCGCAATACTTAACATATTGTCCACATCGCATAGTATTAGCAACATACAGATTAATTAAAGATTCCATGTCTTCATATGCATCCAAGGTCTCAATGTATATGCGTTCTCGCTCATCGTCCAATAAGTTCCACAACCACGTTCGTTTCTCGTGTCCCTTAACGTACACGATAACATCATGTTCAAATACAGCTGTCGTGATCAGGCGTTTTGCCTTATTGTATGGGACCATCCCGTCCTCCCATCGCAATCCATGATGATAAGCACAACCAGGAAGCGCAAGACCTGTCGGATCTTGTCAAAAATTTCCATGACTCGAAACTCGTAAAAATGTAATGTGTGAGAACGGTCCCCTGTTTCAACACCACTATTTCCTTCACAATAAATTTCTTGTTAATGATGAATCCTTGCAGATCCACAAATGTTGGCACGAACATGTTGTTGAGAAGATTGCGGTCGATTGCGGTCGAATGCGACGTATCGTAGATTTTATATTATGTCGGAAGTGCACTTAGGTGATTTTGCGCACAACGTCAATGGATTAACCACGCGATCGTGTATGATGAGACAATATATATATATATATATATATATATATACATTTGTTTTTATCAAAATCCAGATTCAAGTCATAATACGGATAACATTCCGAATTTAGGTAGAGTTTCGCATTGGTTAATTTGCAATCGAATCGACTTATATCTTCAGACGGTTTTTCGACCTGTTTGCGAAAATGACGTAGCAGGGCTTCTCGAGCTGAGTAACCATCTTGATGGTCCACAAATATTTGGTTATGCTCTGCAAGAGCGGAAACTCGTATAGATCCCACGAGCGAAAAGCCATGCTCAGATATCGTCTGTTTTCCAAAGCATCAACGTAACATCAACAGCTTATTCATCTCGCTCAATAACATGTGCTGCATTCGCCTCTGAATACTTTGAATAATTCGAGCGTTGGATCTGTCGCCGGATCTCCCGTCAGACAATTGTTGCGTGCACATATTAAAATCAACTTGTGACGAGCGTTGATCACCACGCGTTTGTAATCTTCGCAAAATCCCAGTAGTACGTAGAGCGGTACACAGAAATTAAAATATCCGGCCACAGTAGTCTGCGCATCCCAGCCGACATTTCGCAGAATCACACTTCTGTTGGTTCACTGTTACATAGGTTTTGAGCGTGCTAGTTATGCCCACGTTTCTGTTACGATCAATCATACCGTTGAGTTCTCATCGAATATGAATGCGACGCAATTATTTCCCTATGTCACGTAAGCATTCTGGACCACTTTGTTCTTCGTTAGTTTTCCCTCGACATACAGAAAGCATACGGCAGTGTGTACAGATCCTGTTGCTGTATGGGTATTCTTATTTCGTCACTATACCCGAACGTTGTGTTGGGGAATAGGTTATACGTGTGAGTCTCAATCTTGACGATGCGATCGTCGAAGATTGGCTCGTCTTTAATGTTTAGGATATCAGTCATCTCAAATATCGCGCACCAAATTGCGAATCCCAAAGACTTTAAAAATGTAACGTTTGATACGCTAAGCTTCTTCTTTTTCTGTCTAATGCAGCTGGATGAGCGAGTGTTATCGAACTGTGATATCACTGGCCTTGTAAAAAATGCGTTATTTCTCTACGTACGCTCCGTTCCGTTCAGCACGAGCATCTCACGCTCACGTTATCACTGTCGCCGTCGTACGTGCAATCTAACAGTGATCTCTTCTCTTCGAAAATCAAACAATCGTCCGTTCTGATTGATGATGCGTTAAATCCATAATGCTCCATGCGATGATCGACAGGTAAATGATTTGCGCCGGTCTCTCCGATATCTTATATCTTGGAGGCACGCTCGGCGAAAATTCGTGTATTGTGTGCGCACTCTTGTACGCCCGCGGTCACGTTACACTTTACGCGAATAACATTTACATTCATTATGTTGATCGACACGTCCGATTCGTGCCACCTTCGCAGCCGCAGTATACGCTTTGACGAGAATCCCAGCAGTAATCCAATGCTGTTGGGCTTGCCAAAGTTTATTCTGTATGTACATCTAATCTCGCATCTCATCGTGTTGTAATTTGTGCGGAATCGGGTATTCTCCATCATTATCGGTGTCATTGATGCTGTTATTGTGTCCATGAACTATGTCAACAGTTTCAAGCGCGTCGCAATATGGATGTTTCCGTAAAATCGCGCGTTTCAAAAATTCATTTATGTCTCGCACTTCATATGATTCCCTTCGGGAATTATAATTTCTACGTCGTCTTTGGTGAAATAAAATTTATTGTACGATTCATTGACGTTTGGTATCGTGTGATAACTCTCAAAAATCGCCAGACCAAACTCGTAATCTCCGTCACTCAAATCTATGGCGGGAAAGTAATTCGTCGCGAGAACGGTACTCTTCTCGCTCAGCGTAAACGTTAATGACATGACGGAAAAAGCGTTCGACTAATACTAAAATTTCATAGCATCTCGTCGAGCTTTTTAAATTCACGCGCGTCTACCGTTTGTAGAAACCGCAGACACATCTGTCCACAGAAGCTCTGATCGTACGTCTGATAGGACGTGGGATTGTACTCTATCGTCATAGCACCATTCCCGAAATATTGCACCAATTCCATGAGCAGTCGAAAATTACCGAAACTGTCAAAGTACACGATGCGGTTGTTCTTCTTCGCGTACGCTACCCAGTGAATATCAGCGCATCGTCGCAGGCCTTGTCGCATCATCAGATTCACGATACCGCTTTCGTTTCGATGCGCGCCGCTCGTCGGTAACGTGTTACGCATGAAAACGCCTCTAAAGTATGGTACGCATAATTCTCGCGAGCTCGTTCAATTGCACATTGGTAGTTGCGCCAGACGACATTTTTATCATCTTTTCGATGTTTTTTTTTCTTTGCAGCTACACCCTGTCTATGTTTATACGGAGCGAGATACAGTCCGCGACCGTACTCCATCGCGCAATCGTGACGTTGCAGCTCTTCGAGCTGACGTCGCGTGGCTTTGCTGTCATTTACCTCTTTCGCCACGCTGGCCGCTCCGCCGATCAAGAATCCGAGCGCGCCCAACATTGGCAGAAACGGAAACGCACCACCTCGTTGTTAGAAGTATCCTTTTTTCGTCTTTTTCTTCGGTTTCATGCCTATGCCGATTTTGGTCTTGACTTTCATCGCTGCCCAAACGGCAGCTGCGGCGACTTTCTCTTAAAGCCGAATTTCTCGCAGTAACGCGTTCTAGCGCTTTATCGGCGAGTATCTCCTCCGCCGCGTGTCTATCGGTGAGATCATTGAGATCATCTGAGAATACGTAATGTATCGTGTTCTCGACACGTCAGCGGACTTATGCCCTCATCACCTCTGACTAGTCGCTTCGTAAGCTGAGTGTCCGGGCCGCAAAACTGATAGCCCGGAATATGTAACCCGAAAGGAAGTGCGTTTATCACTTGATTCAGCAGACCGCTATGCGACGCTGACAGTCCTTTATCTTCGGTGCGGGGTCGTCAATGTGTGTCCGCTGCCACGGCTGATTGTAGTGCTCGTCGCAGCGACGATAGGTTCGAATCTCCGAATCTGCCTTCACGTGTTCCGGAAGCTTGTCCCAGCTGTTCGATGTAGTTGTCGTACATGCATAAAAGTACCACCTTCGGTATATATTGCAATTGCTCGACGCTCAAGTCTCGAATATCGGAAGGATGGCACATCGCGAGATACATTTTGCTAATGCGCGATTCGCGGATTCACGCATCTTTAAATAGTCATTCGAGAGTCACAGTCTTTAGTATGAACATGAAACCACTTGTGCTGCAACCACTAACGATAAACGTCACAAACTGTGACGCGAAATCGCGAATGATGGGAGGCAGCGCGGAGAAGCGCAAGCAAGGCGAAATGCTGCCGAGTACGCGCGATCATTTGCGGCCCGTCGAATTGTGTAAAACCAACGTCCTCATAAGCTTGCTCGAAAGTCCAAACGGCGTATGTTTCGAGAATGTGTACGTTTACTCGAAATTGCTGCAAGCCATACAGCCAAAGTATCGATATCTCGAAAATTTATGTACGTCTATCGACGAAACATCTATCGGATTTACGTTCTCCAACAACAACGATATCGTTCCACTGAGCGAGGCGCGTCCAAATTCTATTTCTTTGACGTAGCATGCGACAAGCAGGATGCGGTGAGAGAATACATTTCGATAGGCCGCCACACGAACGTTGACTGCTTCTATCTCTGTCAGACGTACGCGAAGATACCTAAACATCTGATACGCGACAACGCGAACCTGTTGATCCTGTTCAAACAAGATTGTACCAACTTGAAACACGTTTACAACGATCACGTGAATACCGACATGTACGATGAATTTTGTTTGTTGTGTCGCGATTGTTGGCAAAAAAAATATGAATTTTTAGTGATAGACAAGGATAATGCGCTTAAAGACGGGAGATACAGAAAGGGATACCAAGTTCGCGATACTGTAACGTGACTAGTCGTTGTCGATACTTCGCCAGAGACGAATATGGCTGATGTGCCTGCACGTGAAAAAATTGCGAGGGAGATCGAAAAGACGAGCGAGTCGAACCTCAAGAAACATCGCACTCTAAAAACCGGTAGAATCAAGGAAGACAGGCATTTTAAACCTATTATCAAATATCTGCAGCAGATTGTTGACAACCCCGTGCGCGCAATAAAGAAACAGTCGCGCGACGATGACGCAGTGTCTGCCTTCAAGCGTGAGAGAAAAGAGGAGGAAGAGGAGGAGAAAAATAAGGAGGAGAAAGAGAAAGCGAGCGAGACGTTCGAGCGTTCCGCGACTCCGCGTAAATCCGATGATCGATCGCATGATCGTGTACAGTCGATAAATTCCACTCCGCGTACCAAAATCAAACTAACGATAGAGTTGGATGTCGTTGGATGTCAATGTTTTCAAAATGATGGAAGACTCGCTAGCGACGAAGGTTCAAAATCGGTTGCAAACGTCGGAAGATCGAGAGGCGTTACGAGCCGGCTTGGGTCCACTGGGTCAAAGTTCACTTTTACACTACCATGTCTTTCTACAGCGTCTCGTACTCTAGAGCTACATTTCCAACGTCTTCTAAAAACCGCCGCGGCTCGATTAAAGTTTATTATCGGACCTGTCAATATACGACTCTCGAACGCGGCGTCGATCTCTCGCCAGACAAGAGATCGTTCGTTGCTACTCGCGTACTCACCACTCGTGTACTCGCCATCAATGTGTGCGAAACGTCGCTCCAATTGCGACTTTGTCGCGCGATTCTCGCCACCGCGGATTGTCCAACGGCGAGGCGCGGACGCTTGGCACGACAAAGTTCTTCGAGCTGCTCGATGCACTCGTCGCATTGTTGCAGCCACGCGAAACACTCTACCAGAATAGTGATTTGGCCGCACTACTCCAATAATTCGCGTTCCACTCGCTCATGGTTTTTTATGTCTTTTCACAGTTTTTAAATCACGTCTCTTCTACGCACTCTTCTACGGAGCACTTATTAGGTGTACAACTTTGCTTCCGCCGTTTTTTTCCGAAATTCGAAGCTTTATTGTAAAAAACTGGTTATACATTTATGATTCAAAGTATTGTCCATCGCTGGCCACTACTTTCTCCCATCTTTCGGATAGCGTACGAATCCCGCGTTGAAAAAACTGGTCATCTTTTGAGGCTATCCACGAATCGATCCAATTTTTTACTTCTTCATAAGACCGAAATGCTGGTCAGCCAGGCCGTGTGCCATTGATCGAAATAAGGGATAGTCAGAGGGAGCAACGTCTGGAGAATACGGCGGATAGGGTAGGACTTCCCATTTCAACGTTTCCAAGTATGTCTTGACCACTTTCGCAAAATGGGGTCGAGCATTGTCATGCTGCAAAATCACTTTATCGTGTCTCTCGTTGTATTGCGGGCGTTTGTCTTTCAATGCTCGGCTCAAACGCATCAATTGCGTTCGATACCGATCGCCTGTGATTGTTTCAGTCGGTTTTAACAGTTCATAATACACTACGCCGAGCTGGTCCCACCAAATACAGAGCATGACCTTGGAGCCGTGAATATTCGGTTTGGTCGTCGACGTGGAAGCATGGCCGAGAACTCCCCATGATTTTCTGCGCTTGGGATTATCATAATGAACCCATTTTTCGTCCCCAGTCACAATGCGATGCAGAAATCCCTTCCGTCTTTGCCTTTCAAGCAGTTCACAAGCAAACAAACATCTCTCGGCTTCAATTCGTACGGCACCCAATTTCTTTGCTTCTGAATCATTTCCATAGCTTTGAGGCGTTTTGAAATGGTTTGTTGAGTCACTCTCAATGATCGTGCCAATTCTTCTTGATTTTGACACGAATCTTGCTCAAGTAATGCCTCCAATTCTGCATTTTCGAAAACCTTCTCTCTTCCATCGCTATGCCGGTCTTCGATGTCAAAATCACCGTTCTTGAAGCGTTGAAACCACTCACGACACGTTCTTTCACTAATAGCGGCCTCACCATAAATATTTGAGAGCATTCGATGTGCCTCAGCCGCAGATTTCTTCATATTTTAACAAAAAATTAAAACCTCCCGCAAATGACGAGAATTTGGCTCATAAACTGACATTTTCAATCGAGAATAACTTTATGATTCAGACACAAATCGACTTATGTTTCTATGGGGTTATGTTGACAGATGCCCAAGTTTATTG
>NW_012130158.1:77849-83037 GCF_000143395.1 Atta cephalotes | reverse complement strand
AGAGAGAGAGAGAGAGAGAGAGAGAGAGAGAGAACAGATGGAGTTGAAAATAAGCCGATAATGGTCTGATATTTGAAATATCAGTCCGATAGCTGTTCATTAGATATACGTTTAATTGCGCTTCAAGCACTGCAAGCGACAAAATGTTAAGATGGAATCTTTTGAGCGCGATATTTTCTCGTATACTCTTGGCTGAGACATACGCTTTTATTCGAGGCATTGTACTTTTTACCGCTGATATATTGATTGTGACAATCTAATAACTGATGATCCAATTGTAACTGATAAATGCTGAAATGTATTCGTGGAATCGTTCAAACGCGTGATATATTTTTCGACTGAGGTATCAATTTTTGACCGAGGCATTGTTCTTTTTCTCGAAATAGTATCATATCCCACGAACATTTTTACTGTATAAATTCTCGCACAGCCCCGCAATCAATGTCTGTTTGTCATCTGTCGAGTTTATACGCTCGATCTATCAATAATAGCTAACATCAACACTTTAGTTGAATATGTCGCATACATAAACATGCAGATCCGTCTACTGCTGGAAAAAGCAGCTTATTTAAGCGAGGGTATGTTGAACATTCAGGCAGCAGGTAGAGCTGTCGAACAATTCGACGAATTAAATATCAGCGATGAGGTGATGAGAAGAATATGAGTATTACAATATTATATTACTAGGATTTACGTATAAAATTTTCGCTTCTTGATTGAACGTGATTATCGAATATCGTTTCATATATTCATTCAGTAATTTACTTTTACTTTTTATTGTGAGAGAAAGAAAAATTGATATATAATTGATATATAATACTAATCTTTTAATGTTATTTTAAATGATAAGAATAATTCTAAGACGTTATTCTGCATAATATTAATATCTTCTGCATAATATTAATTTCAAATTATATTTTTCTTTTCCAGATTTAACCGCTGATGTCATCATGAGACTAAATCGATTTTTTGATGTGTTGATGGAGATGATATTGCCGAGGGATATTGACGAGACTGGAAATCGGCTAAAAAGAGGAACGAAGATGGTAATGATAATGACATCACTTTTATGATAGAGCAGCGGCGAATTCAACATTCATAAAAAATATGTGATAAAATATATATAGATTTAAATAAATTAATAAATAAATATATTGTATACATTTAGATTAAAATAAATGAATAAATATACATATATAGATTAACTCTGTCTTCAAAATTATTTATTCTCTCTACCATTCCTTTTTATTTGCGGCATCGTATTACGCGCGCGATATCATTATGCGCGACATCATCACGCGCGACCATACCATCGAGCTCTCTAAAATAATAATAATAGTTATATTTTGATAGAATAAAAAATATTTCTGCATAAATAATCGCATGGAATAAACTGAAAGGAAGATTACGTAAGAAAAAGATGGCGACACATAAGAGATGGTATACATGGTAAGTATAGTCTGCGGTGGGGACCGCGTTCGGTGATGGCGACGGTGGAGACCGGCGGATCGCACCCGGCGACCATTGACCTCGTAACGTCACCACCGCAACGCGGACGCAAATTTCCGCACATCCCCGCTACATAATCTCCCGCACCCAGGACATCCTCGTTTTCTGCACCGTAACATCATCCATCGCGACATTATTCCCCCGCAGATTCTTGTGCACTATGACGTCATCCCTCTCCTTTTGTGACGTCATCCTTTCTCTCCTTCCCCTATGATCTCCCTCGCCCAGTGACATCATTCCTTCCTCTCCCCGCATCGCGGGTATCCCCTTGCCGCTCACTCCCCCTCCTCCTTCGGAGCTCTTGAATTAGAACCGGTCTTATTATCCTATTAACACCATCTAAAATTGTGTTCTAATATATATACATATATATATATATATATATATATACATATATGGGGTGAGGAAAAAAAATATGGAAACCTACTATACATATGTATTTAGCAGAATCTATAACAATAAATTACATTATGTGTATCGCCAGTCACAATTATAAGTATAATTATATAATTATAAATATAATTATATAATATTTCATGTCAAAGGCGGAAAATGTATTATCTTAGAACTCTATACTTGAATTTTTCATAACGTGATTAAAAAGTAAGATATTGAAGTAAAAAAAAAATTTTGTAGAGGATGAACAATAACTTTTGATTATAATTTCAAGATAACATTAATCTTTTTTTTACAAAAACATTTTAAGTATCACAAAAGCCATTTTTACACATTAAACCTCAATTATTTCGAAAATGACGTGCTGAAATTTAACTTGTTATCGTTTTCAGCATCCAAAAATTTATAAGAAATACCTTATCTAATTAAAAGAAACATTTTTTTGTAAATTAAAATTATTTTTATTCATAATTTGTGTATATAACAAATTTATCGACACCACGATTTTATCGATAGTGTCGAAAATGTGATACGTAGTTCACATCATTTTAATATATAATTGATAACATATAATTGATGTTGATGCTGCTATCGTACGATGGTTTTCGCCTATCACGCAAAAAAGGCCGTCATCGCCTCTCTCAGGTTTCTTTCTGGTATAAGACATAGCGTTAAGGTCTGAGCACAAGAATTGTCGTAACATTTACTTAGACTTAAGTTGTAGACGTAAGTAAGACACAAACTTTGGCGTATGACGTACGATTTATTGCCGTCTTTTGGAGACACAAATAGGGCAATAAGGGCAATAAGTTGTTATACGTGAAAGTTTGTGCGTTACTTACGTCTACAATTTAAGTCTAAGTAAGTGTTACCCTTACATTGTGTTAATGATGCCGATTCTTAAAAAAAAGATTGATTTTCGAAATTGATCCATTCTTTTGAATTCGATTCTTAATTGATTAATCGGAAAGAATCAATTCAGAATAATCGATTCTTTCGATTCTTTACCCAGCAATCAGTCAGTTTCTAAAAAAAAGATTAGATTCTACTTTTTCAAATTTTTTTTAGCACCTCACAAATAAGGTTAAAATGAATATCAAAATAATGATGTTTATATTATAAATAACAATATTTATATTATGTAGAGGTTTCTTATAATTATTATTATTACATTGTATTTTTTGGTCGTGTACAGTGTAGTGCATTAATTCACTGATCATAGTAGTTGTCCGACTTATCGATGTTTTATTTTTTACTCAAATACTATCAACTTTACAGAAAAACTGCAAAAGACAAAAATCATTTATTTTCTTCTCATAAAACTCTAAGAATTTTTTCAGAATTTTTATCAACTTTTTAGTACTGTATTTTCTTATTTTCGATAAGTCGAGTCGCTAGTATGACGAGCGAAGCTATCCATCAAATTAATGCACTATATTGTACATACATATTAACATCAACTTACATATATTTTTAGTGGATTTAAGTATAAAGTAAGTAGAGGCTCTCATAGGGAGAAAATGGCAAATTGCGTGAATGCCCACGTCCAATTAGAACGGAGGTCATGTGGCCAATTTTTCTCCAATTTCTTCCATGCCTATGGAACTTTGATGCCCATGTCCAATCAGAGGAGACGGGTCACATGCAATTGCCATTCTCTCCCTGTAAAGCTCTCTATAAAGCCTATGACATTTACAAAAACATAGCAGTAAGACGTAGCAGTAATCGCGTCAGCTAATCACAATAGAAAACGTAAAACAACTCTATTGTGATTGGCCGATTTGTTTACTGCTACATCTTACAGTTGGTGCGGAACGCTTGTGATTGGTTCTGATCTCGTTCCGCATTACATTATTCCATTGTATGGATAAGCATCCTTAATTTTTACAAATTAATGATTTGTAAAAATTGAGAATTGTCGATACGATCTGAAAAATTGGATCGATTCCAAAAGAATCAAGAAATAAAAAAATCGATTAAAAATCGCTTTTTTAAGAACAAAAAAATCGATTCTCAATGCATTGATCTAAGAATCGGCATCACTACACTGTGTTATCTGTATACGTTGTTGGAAAACACTCAATGATAACAATATTTGCGTTAAGAATTACAGAATAGGCTCGCAGGTATTAAAATGGATAAAATGTGATATAAAGCCAGTAAATGATCTGTTTCCTGTTCCTGCACTAGATTGCTATAAGATCTGTTTTTTTTTATTGTTTGCACTTTCTGAACTGGTACACACAGTGCAATAAGTTGAGTGAAACAAATATATGTTTATTTCACTTCAATTTATTGCACAGATTTAGAATGCAGTAATAAAAAAAAATCTCTAGCCTAGAATTCTCTTTCTCGCTTTCGACAAATATCAAATGTATATCCATCTCATTTTAAGTTCTAAAAGTGTACACTAGTTCAGCCACAGAAAACCATAGAACTTATAGTAGAACTGGAAGGGCAATTTATCCAAGCAATAAATGGAAGATGTGAGCAATATCTGAGAGACAGAAGATGTATTCCTGCTCAGTGATTTTTCTTCTTTCTGCGCATGTGCCAAAAGAGAATAGAAGAGGATAGAAAGATATTTCTGTCCTTTAGATGTTGCTCGCAGTTCGATGTCTGTATTTTTCTTGCAGTTACTATAAATTCTATACAGAAAACAGACCTAAAATCTTAAACACAATAGACACAGATAACAGGGAATAACGAGCCATTCAATCAGAGCTTTTGGGATATATCAAACTTACATATTAGAACTCTGATTGGATGACTCGTTATTTCTTACTCCCTGTGCCTATTCTGTTTAAGTCTTAAGGTTGATATTGCAAATAGTGTCCAAATTAGTAGTTATTCCAGTAGCGGATTCCCTCCTAATTCGGCTTATGTATATTCGGGAAATGATTCCACCTTTTTTCATGGAGTTGAGTCTCCTTACTTCTTACTTCGTGATTTTAAGTCTCATATCTTTTCCAAGAATTCCGGGAAAGTTTATGAAAAATTGGAGAGATCTTGGCTACTGGCCAAATTTACTCCATTCATGGGGATCAGGATCATCCAAACATTAAAAACAAGAGAAGACTCCATGACAGGAGACGGGACTATTACGAAGAAGATAAAAGAAGTCTACAGAACTTTCAGAAACCATTAATTAAAAATATTCCGATAATCTAAGTGGAAACAATTAAAAAAAAATCTATTCAAAAAATCAATAAAGGAATATAAAGCCAATGAAAACCGACACAGTTGTATGTGTGTAATAAAAAATAACATATGTCAATCACAG
>NW_012130158.1:62405-71898 GCF_000143395.1 Atta cephalotes | reverse complement strand
ATATATATATATAAATTTACCGTTTTTGTATAAGTGGCATTTCTTCCAAGCATTGAAGACATTTTTGTTATTTGTTCCTGCATTTTGTTTCTAAGTCCAAAATACATATGCTTAACATCAGTCGAAATAAAACAACTCAGTTGTAAAAATTCTTCTTTTCCAATAGTGGCTGGTTCATCTTCGGATTCAGTACATTTCAACTCATAATCAAATATACCTCCAAAGTATTGTTCAATAAATGATCTTGGTTTAGAGGCTTTACTATTATCTTCTGACACATCTGGATTGTTCTGTTACAAATATACAATGCTTCCAATGATGATTTTATAATTACAAATAAATAAGTAGTAATGTAATTTAAAGCTTTAAAAAATTGCTAACATAACATGTTTAATAACCTTTGCAGGCAACTTTTGTTGCAACATCCTAATTAACTCTGTCCAACATTCATTTGCATCTTGTTGCTGAAATATACCCTGTTCAGTTTTTTCTGCGAATCTTGGAAAAGCCAAATGTAACATTTGAAGCAAAACAAGTGGTGCTCTAGCTGTTCCTTTGTCCATATTGTCATATAAATCCCTTAATGATGCAGTTATACTTTGTGCAGTTATTGATAAACTCGCACCTGTAGTCCAACCTCCTGAAAAAATTTTCAAGGCTTCTCGTAATTCTGGTACAGTTTTTAAACATTGTACCGTTGCATTTAGATAACATGTATTGCCAAGATTAAGTAAACCAGATGGCAAATCTAAAACAGTAGCTAATTCAGCTTCATTCATATCTTCCAAGAACACTGGCTTTTCTATTGGCTCTGTTGGTACATCTTCCTCCTTAGAACCCATCATAAGTATTGTAACACCCTAATATAACAATGAATCATAAATCTTTTATTAAACATCATTATATATTAAGTTAGCTATAATTATTTATTATTACATCTTTAAGTTTTAGATTGCCCCAATCATCATCTTTAAGTGTCATTCCTTTTAGCATAACTTTTTGTCTCTCTGGTTGAACTCCAGTCAATGCGAAGAGCTGTGCTTTAAATAATATTGGATCTTCCTCGGTATTAACTTCTATATTAGAAAAGAGCTCTTTGCCCCATTTCACTTTAACTGAAATATATATTGATAATATAATATCTGAGTAAAAATAAATGAACAAAGAAATTGTAAAAATATGACAAATTAGATAAATATAATACAATTGTGAAAAATATTTTTCAAAATCTTCCACTACAACGTTCCAAACTTTAATTGATGATAATATGATACAAGTAATATCACACATAAATAAAATAAAATTAGATTCAGATAGTTTAATTACATTACGAAGTTCAGTATACAAATTAAGAATTAAATTTTGTTAGACTGTTTTGTCAATTATAACATATATTTTAGATATATTTCAGATTATATTTTCCACAATTTTAGAATAAAATTAGATCAGTTATTTTTAAATTGACATGTATTAGCTATAAAATACAGCTAAAAAGATATAATATTGCCTGTTGTGTTCGATTATTGAATAAGAATAAACTTTTAGGTTAGAGATTCTATTTTGGTTGAATACATACTTGTGTATTGAGGCATATTTATTCCTTTTAACAGCAATATATTAATACGTTATACCTATAAGATGTCGAATTAATGCAAAATTTTCTTTTTTAGTAACAATTAAGTAATCACAAAGTGTTAAGTCAAATTCGCGATACTTATGTATACCAAACATGTGTCACGGTATCATCCATCGATATAGGCTGCATTCCACTTAACGCTCGCATAGTAGAAGGGATAACATGAGGTCTGTTTTCTATGACTGAATTAGTTACACTTTTGGAACTTAAAATGAAATAGGTATATGTTTGATATTTGTCGAAAGTGAGAAAGAAAATTCTAGCGCAGTCTAGTGCAGAAACACAGAAAACAGACCAATGTGCAATTTACAAGCATCTCTCTCTGAAGGGCTCCGCACAAAAGGAACAGGGAACAAAGAATAATAATTTCAACTTCAAATATCAGAAATTATGTATTGTGGAATATATAATTTCTGAGGTTGAAATTCTTATTCTCTATTTATTTCCTGTTCCTTTTATTGTGCGAAGCCCCTGAATCTTCACTGTATGAATGTCGATAAGACCTTGCGCATAATAGAAGAAATAAGAAATTTGAAATAAATAATTTCAACTTATCAGAAACCATGTATTCCGATGTATCTGATGCGAACATGGTGTTTAACGTTACACAGTTGGCAGTTTTGTGTCCATATTCATAGTCCTTGACCTTGTATTTAAGACTTTCTTAAACTTATCTTTAGATGTTCAGCAGCCAATGAAATAATTCGTACAGTATCTGAAGATAAATACTCGCAAGCATCGTTTGTCCTTGAGGCCTATTCTACAATAGACTTGTAAGTCGTAAGAAATTAACCAATCATAGTTGATTATTTTTCTCACATTTAACTGTGATTGGCCAATTTCTTACGGCTTAAAATTTGCGATTCTATTGTAGAACAGGCATTAACATTTGATAAGGGTATATCCATACTTGCATAACCGCATAAAGAAAATTATCCAATCGCATTTCTCATATAAAAACGCGTGTAAAATGTGATTGGATAATTATCTTTATGCATACGTTTATGCAGCTAGCAAGTTTGTAAGTAAATATACCCTAAGGGTGAAATCACACGGTGCAGAAGACAATTACGGAATGAGACTAGAGAATGCGTCATGGAAGCAGCGTTATTTTGCGTTATTCCGAATAACGCTAATTGATTGCTCTTTTCCGCATCGTGTGATTTCATCCTAAATGACAAGAATGATATTCCACCTTGCCTTGTGAGCATTAAAGTTTCAACTAAAATAATACATAGTAGCTGATAATTTAATACGATTTGATTGGCTGACGCAAGTTATGCTTACGTAAGTTACGCTGCATGTAAAAGCAGTCTTAAATAACACGCAGCCATAGTATTGGACGGAGCATTAAGATTAAGGTCTGCGCACAATAGAACATATATTAGGAACAGGAATAAATATTAAGATTTCAACCTATCAGATACATACCAGTTATATTGGAATATGCGGTTTTCAGATAGGTTAAAATAATATTTAATACAATAATTACTTAATACAATATTTATGCCTATTCCTAATATTTCTTCCATTATATGTAGGGCCTTAGCATCGAGATTATTTTGATAAATCTAGAAAGAGATAGAACAATGTTTGGATAGAGGGCTTCCCTCACAGGGAGAGAGTAGCAAATTATACACACATTACCCGTCTCCTCTGATTAGACATGAGCATCAAAGTTCCATAAGCATGGAAGAGATTGGAGAAAACTGGCCTCATCTTGATTGGACGTGGGCATTCACGTGATATAATTTGCCACTCTCCCTGTGAGGCTCTCTATGGTTGGTATTCATAGTTAGATCTTATATTCAAGACCATCTTAAGTTCAGTTTTGAAAAGTAATGAACCAATCAGAGGATTGCATTAGTATTTAAGACGTTACTTAAGACGGTCTTGAAATAAGAACTGACTATGAATACTAATCTATGATCTTTATTACAAGGCACGCTTTACGTCGAAATTACAACATCGATGTTATGAAATTGGCCAATCATAGCTATTCTTCTGAAGAATGGAATGATTGTGGCCTAGATTCCACCGAGGGTGGATCAGAATATAAGAATCAACTAACTACAATCGAGTATTCCTCTGTTACGAATGACAAGGGAATCAACTGTAGTTGGTTCTTACATTCTGATCCGATTTAAAATTAGGTTGGTGAAAATTAGGTTAGTGATTGGCCAGTTTCCTAACATCGATGTTATAACATCAGCGTAAAGAATGTAAACGTAGTATATGTTTAGCAGCAGAAAGAAATCTGAAAGAAGACCATAGACATAATGGACTGTTCAAAACGCGCTTACAACGATATAGTATACTATAATTTACATTATATATACTATAGAATTTCAGAGTTAAAAGCGCACTTTTATCGATAAAAGCGCATTCTGAATTCGGGCCAATATCTCTGGTGAAAAAAGTGTCTGAAAATTTCTGACTGAAAATGTTTACAATCATTTGTCAGAGATTTTTAGTAACATTCAAAGACTTTTTTGAGAAAAATTAAGAAATTATCAGCAAATTCTCCTTCCAAGTGTCTAAAAGCCTCTAAATTTGAAATGAAATTCGGGAGTGACAACTTCAGTGATGTTTCTAAAGATAGATTTTTCATGGTTTTTTACTTTTCAAAGATTTTCAATGAATTCTCCGAAAGTCATCTTCATCCAAACAAAATCGACTAAAAATCGATTATAGGTTGACTGGAGAAGTCAATTTTTTAATCAAATCTTCAAAGTCAACTCGAATGTTATCGATTAATATTTGACGAATGTCAAAAAAAGTCGACTATAAGTAGACTAGAGAAGTCAATTTTTTAATCAAATCTGAAAGTCTATTAATAGTCGACTAATAGTTGACTATTGTCTCGAAAATAATGGACTATTATTAATCCAATTAACTAAAATTGACAAATTATCGAATAGTCAACTTCTGTATGATTAATGTTCCACTTCTTTGTTAAGTTATTTATTATATATATAGCATTGATGACTGAAAGATATCTTATTGTTATCAGTGCCCAATAAGTTAACACAGAAATAGAAAATATTTCTATTATTCTATTATATTAACTATCCAGAAATTGACTATTCGATAATTTATTATCAATTTTGGTTAGCTGGAGATCTTATTATATAATAAATTTTATTTTCCAGAAGAGCACAATATACTCATGTAAACTCTTATTATCATATAGAACAACATAATCAGTTATATACAGGAACATTTTGAAGAAAATTTATATAATAAATATTTTAATATTGGGAGTACAAATTAGTTCGGTCCGTTTCCCTAAAGATGGCTCCAGCTGTTGTGAATGGTTCATAGTGATGACAATGATTTTGGTGGTTTCAGAGAGGTTAAACATCTGCTAATAATATTCAGTTGATATCTTTAAGTTTCATACAAAAACCTTGATTTTTACTGTGTTTGAAACGTCGAATTTTATGTTAACTAAGCAGCATTTGCGAGAGGTTTCGATTTTCTGCTTTAATTGGAAGAAAAGTACGGCTGAAGCCCATCGAATGCTTGTCGAAGTTTATGATGACACTGCTCCAACTGATAAATCATATAGGGAATGATTTCGATGTTTCAAAGATGAGATTTCAGCGTTGAAGACAAGTTTCGCTCTGAACAGTCAAAAAAATTCAAAGACAAAGAATTAGAAGCATTACTCGAAGAAGATTAGAGTCAAACGCAAGAGTAGCTTGCAAAATCATTGGGGGTAACTCAACAAGTTTCTATACGATTGAGAGCCATGGGAATGATGCAAAAACAAGGAAATTGGGTGCCTTATGAACTGAAACCGAGAGACGTTGAAAGGCGATTTTTTACTTGCGAACAGCTGATTCAAACACAACAGAGAAAAGGTTTTTTGCATCGGATTGTGACTGGAGAAGTGGATTCTACGACAAGAAGAAAAAATACTACGCTAAGCCCGGTCAATCGTTGCCATCGATCTCAACATCAACACCGCGGTCGAACATTCATAGTTCGAAGATCATGCTCTGATCTAATGAGACCAAAAGGGTCTTGTTTACTATGAGCTGCTGAAATGACGATTCCATTACGGGCGATCGGCTACAATTGATTCGTTTGAGCCGTACGTTGCGAGAAAAACGGTCGGAATACGAGCAAAGACATGATAAAGTTATTCTTCTTCATGACAACGCTCGGCCTCAAAGTCGTAAAAAAATATTTGGAAACGCTCAAATGGGATGTTTTATTCCACCCGCCGTATTCTCCGGACATTGCTCCTTCTGATTACTGATTATTCCGAAGGATGCAGCACGATTTGGTAAGTCATTCATCAAGTTCATTTTCTTTCGCAGAAATCGAAAATTGGCTCCAAAATTGGATCGCCTCTAAAGACGAGTCATTTTTTCGAGATGGAATTCGAAAATTACCTGAAAGATGGGAAAAAGTAGTAGGCAGCGATGGACAATACTTTAATTGATCTGTTCATTCATTTTGTTTTGAAATAAATGCACAAAAAAACGGACCGAACTAATTTATACTCCCAATACAATTATTAGCGATCTCTAACAATACAAACGTCGATGTCAACTGTAAATTGACTTTGCTAAGTCAGGCCTTTATAGTCGACTGTAAGTCAACTTTGTACAGACATTCTTCCAATATCGACTTTAGGACATCTAGTGCGATTTATGTTCATAAAGCTTAAATATGGAATCATTTCTTTGTTGTTTAATTATTTAAACAAGGATGAATGCTGTTCATGAGCGTTGTGGCCATAAATTGGATCGCAGCTTAGAATAGTTGACTTAAAGTCAACTTACAGTCGTCTTTAAAGTGGAACATTGTATGACTTCTCCAATTGAGGGACGTCTCCAAGTCGTCTAAAGTCGACTTACGGACGTCTATTTTCTAGAAGCTATAGTCGACTCAGAGTCGACTTAGAATCGACTTTGTGCTATTAGGAATAATATTGTTCTATAATAAATTACTCAAGTTTTTGAAAATGTTTATGCAAATAAAATAGAATTATTGTAAATTAATATATGCAGGTAAAATAAAATAGACACGACAATGCAATGATGCAATACAAAATATATATAGAGTCTTTCAATAAAGACATTCGATTTGTAAATAAAACAAGTTGTGTATGAGATATCCACTCAATTTTTTTTTTATTTGAAAGAATATTTTATGGCATTAAGTATGGAATATAACGTCGCTCAAATGTCCGCCGCGGCTTCGCTTGGTGACACGTATTCGGGCAGTCCAATTTTCGATGACTTTCTCGCATAAATCTGGCTGAATGGCGTTTGTTATGTTGACTTTGAGAGCATCAATTGTTTGTGGTTTATTCGTAGACTTGCGATTTAAGATAGTCCCAAAGGAAGAAGTCTAAAGGCATTAAAAATCACACGATTTCGGCCACGTCGCCGCCGTGCGAGATAACCATGCCCTCAAATCTCTTGTGCAGAATGTCCATCGTGGCATGCGGTGTGTGACATGTAGCGCCATCCTGTTGGAACCACATATTATTGGTATTCATATCATCCATTTTAGGCCACAAGAAGTTGTTTATCATCGATCTGTAGGGCTCGCCGTTGATGGTTATGGCAACGCCCGCTTCATTTTGCAAGAAATATGGACCGATAATTCCATCAGACCAAAATCCGCATCAAACAGTGACTTTCTCGGGATGCATTTGGAGCTGGTGTATCTCATGTGGATTGGTATCGTCCCAAATTCGACAATTTTACTTGTTCACATATCCATTCATCCAAAAATGGGCCTCATCACTAAAGATGATTTGTTTGGCGAAATTTAGGTTAACTTCCAACTGCTCCAGAACCCAATCAGCGAACACACGGCGTTCTATGGTTGTTTACCTTAAGTTCCTAAGTGAATTTTATAGGGGTGCAGACCCAAGTCCCGACGCAAAATTCGCCAAGTTGAAGTCGCAGAAAGGCCAAGTTCTTGTGAACGACGAGAAATTGACCGCCTCGGGTTTTCCCGTACACTCTCACGTACAGCAGCGATGTTTTCAGCAGACCTTGCGTTTCGACGACGTACTGATTATTTATTGAACCGACTTGAATTTGGCCACCAAACGTCGAATAGTCGACTCGACAGGACGGTTGTGGCGAGAATAAAAATCACATAATGCGTGGAACGTTTCTCGAACGGAGCACTGATTTTGATAATAAAATTTTATGATTTGCACATGTTCCTCAACACTATGACCTTCCATAGTGATTTGCCATACACTACTAAACAATTCACAACAAATTTGACAGATATCACTTTAACAACATGGCTACTATGATCTAACAAATTTCGTCTCTATTGAAAGATCCTATATTTTCCTGTATACATATTGGGAGTACAAATTAGTTCGAGTACAAATCCGTTCAAAAATGTATTTATTTCAAAACAAAATGAATGAACAGATCCATTAAAGTATTATCCATTACTGCCTACTTTTTCCCATCTCTCAGGCAATTTTCGAATTCCATCTCGAAAAAATGACTCGTCTTTGGAGGCGATCCAAGTTTGGAGCCAATTTTCGATTTCTACGAAAGAAATGAATCGGTGACTTGCCAAATCGTGCTGCATCCTTCAGAGCAACCAGTAATCAGAAGGAGCAATATCCGGAGAATACAGTGGGTGTAAAACATCCCATTTAAGTGTTTCCAAATATTTTTTTACGACTTTAGCGATATGAGGCCGAGCGTTGTCATGAAGAAGAATAACTTTATTATATATTTGCTCGTATTCCAGCCGTTTTTCTCGCAATACACGGCTCAAACGATCAATTGTAGCCGATACCGATCGCCCGTGATGGAATCGCCAGGTTTCAGCAGCTCATAGTAAACAGATCCTTTTGGTCCCACCAGATACAGAGCATGATCTTCGAATCAAATATGAATATTCGGCTGTAGTGTTGATGTTGAGGTCAACGATTGACCGGGCTTAGCGTAGTTTTTTCTTCTTGGGGTTGTCGTAGAATATCCATTTCTCATCTCCAGTCACAATCCGATGCAAAAAATCTTTTCTCTATTGTCTTTGAATCAGCTGTTCGCAAGTGAAAAATCGCCTTTCAACATCTCTCGGTTTCAATTCATAAGGCACCCTTGTTTTTGAATCATTCCCATGGCTCTCAATCGTACAGGAACAGGAGTTACCCCCAATGATTCTGCAAGCTCCTCTTACATTTGACTCTGATCTTCTTCGAGTAATGCCTCTAATCTTCTTTGTCTTCGAATTTTTTGGGCTGTCCAGAGCGAGGTTTATCTGCAACGCTGAAATCTCCATTCTTGAAACGTCGAAACCATTCCTTACATGATTTATCAGTTGGAGTCATCATAAACTTCGATGGGCTTCAGCCGCACTTTTCTTCCAATTAAAATAGAAAAACCTCCCGCAAATGCTGCTTGGTTAACACAAAATTCGACATTTCAAACACAGTAAAAGGTTTTTGTATGAAACTCAAAGCGATATAAACTGAATATTATTAGCAGATGTTTAACTTCTCTGAAACCGCCAAAATCAGTTGTTACTATGAACCATTCACAACAGCTGGAGCCATCTTTAGGGAAACGGACCGAACTAATTTGTACTCCCAATATATAAATATAATTATACCTATAGTAACTATATTCTTAATCTATTAGGTTGATAAAAAATAATGTCGGTTTCTAGTCTTCAGCTTTAAATAATACTTCAATTCATAGCATATTTTATTAACTAAAATAAAAACGTTATATAAAAAAAAGTAGAGTGGAATCTGCGCTTTAAAATGATATTTATTTATATGGACACAAATATAATTTAAGTTACTATACATTTATAATAGAATAAAGCATCAAAGTTTAAAAAAACTGACAA
>NW_012130158.1:55558-62181 GCF_000143395.1 Atta cephalotes | reverse complement strand
TTATTTTTGCATCAATCTATATATTACATATTATCATATATATTGCATCTGTATCATAAAATATTTTCTACTTTGCATTGTTCTTATTCTATTGCCGGCCCATTATTGAAAATCAATTCAAAGTAGGATTTTGTGGTTTCATTCGACATACTCTAACTTGAAGAACATGTACGAACAATTCGTAATAAATGTCATTTGAAATACATGCTATCATACAAAATATCACAAGACCACCTCGAGATACTCTTCTCGTGTTTTCGGACAATAGCTGGATATAACAACAATCCAAATGCATTATAATTTGCGGCCTCGTATAAGAACTTTTACATAACGAAATTAAATCGTCTGCAGCCGCAAATTGTATATCGCTCGATAGCACGTCGATTTTAACTGTTGCATCGGGAAAGAAAATTAAAGATTTGATAACCGAATGCAATAAAGAAGATGAAGAAACTGATGACTATTAAATTAACGTGGATGACATTCCTCTAAAATGCATCAATAACACTTTAAACCACGCAGTACTTTATGTATTAGATTTCGTTGAAATACACCGTTGTAATAAATTCGTTGTAATAAATAGAATCAAATGCTCTGAATGTGTGAGATTGGACGAGTGTCCAGAAGCAAAGTCCGATTTTATTGCAAAAAAATTTTTGGATTTTTAAGATTTCCAAGAATTGACACGTGTAAAGTCATCGATTGTGGAGAAATTAGTTAATATATATCTCAACAACGGAATCAAACATAAAAAAGCTTATCAAAAGCTTATCAAAAAATTGTATGACACGATACGAAATTTAGACATAACAGTTTAAAAATTTTGATAACCACGTTAAAAATGTAAATATCATCGAAAATATAAATTGATAAAATTGACCATAGATTATTACTTGCGAACAAAAATGTCTTATTTTTAAAAATGCATCACTCTTCGACCAAGAATTGCCAGTCAGACATTAAATAAAACAATTTATTTAAAGATTAATAATATATTTTATATTTTAGACTTTGTTACAAAGATAGACTTTGTCATTTATTTTATTTATATATATTTATTATATCCTATCATCCTTGTTACATATTTTTTATTAATTATATATATATATTGATTATATATATATTGATTTGACACATAATTATTACTGTTTATTTACTTTTTTACCATTCTACTTTTGCCTGCCTACAAGTAACTTAATTCCTATTAATATATAATATACTCAGAAATTAAGGATGATACACGCAAAAGGTATGTCTTTAAGAAGTATAATATTTCTATACCAAATTTTTAAAAACTTTATTTAAATCAATTTTTAATAATTATATTTTATTTCATAATAATTATTTTTATGATTTCTTTTCTTATTTAATTACTTCAAATTATCTTAATTTATTATTAATATTTCTCTGTTAATGTAATTACTTGTCATGATCAGTACAATATGATGGATGCGTCTATGGACAGGTAACAAATTTATTAAATTATTTTTCAATTTCGATTAAAAAATAATATTAAAAGTTACTGCTTTCAATGATAATCACGAAAAATTATTTATTATTGCCTTTCATTAAATACTTTTCTCATATTATTTATTGCTAAAATTATTATTTTTATTTATTTATTTTATATCCCTATTCCCAATATACAAATTCTCGTAAGAGGTAGCATAATCTCAAACTATCAAAAATAATACTACATCCCCTTTCTATCCATTTGAAATTTTTTCCGGCTTCCTATCAATTCTCAATCAAATATTGAACGAATTTATTGAACGATTTTCCTATTTGAAAAAATCTTACTATAAAAAGTATGGGAACTTTCGTATTTGAACTTCCTTTATTATTCGGGAAGCCTAACAATCTTCAGCCAACTTCAATTCGGCGACAACGAGAGTATGCATTTCCTGTAACAAAAAGGAATTAGTAATTCATATGTTTATAGTTAAAGTTATATACTACCACATTAATATCTCAAGCCGGTTCTACATTAGTTGCAAGGCGATCGCAAGTTTGTTGCGACAGTCAATCTAAAGTTTCATTTTGAAATCAACGATTCATATTGGCTATCGCCATGTAGAACCGGTTTCATACAATTTATAATACACAGTCGTATATTCGTCGTGTCACTTTTCGTATAACAAATTCGTCGCGTTAAAGCATCTAAGTCTAATTCTAAGAACTCAATGTTGTTTATTTGTGTAAATTACGTGTTTGGGAACCACTATTTCATATGTACAGATTGCACAGCTTTTATATTAAGCAAATGTCACGACTTAACAGCTGAGACGCCATGTTACACTATGCCTGTATTCATAGTTATCATTAGACTTTGTATTTAAGGCTTCCTTAAATTTATCTTTAGATGCTCAATAGTCAATGAAATAATTCATAGAGTATCTGAAGATAAAGAAGATAAAAATTTAAGGAAGCCTTAAATATAAGGTCTGACTATGAATACGGGCATAAGAAATGGTAAAAAATATATTTTGAAATTTTTGATTGTTCTCAGCATAGACTGTGCTTCCCAGACACGTATTATGCGTCTCTTTAATCTTGGAAAAGGATTTTCGAATCAGTCAAAGCGGAAAAAAGTATTTGTTATACAAAAATATATGATTTAATCGATAAAACAGGACGCTTTAGGATCTCCTTAAGATGCCATTTTATGCAGCTTCGCTGGAGAAGATTCCCCACTCCGCAGTAAACGAAACCAACGTTCTTTGCTAAGGCCTTCTTACCTTTTCATGAAGCGAAGCTTTGCTGGCAATAACTTATATTATAGCATATGTCACTGTAGAAAAAGAGCACTCCGACGACTCAGATTTGTATTGCCGAAATTGCAACTAATATCCTCACTACTGCGAATGAAGAAGTGTTTTGAAAGTTTTGAACTTAATCAAAAAAGTTTTCATGCATGAATGTATAGGGTGTCACAAAATGATAGCCAAATATTTCGTGTACTGCTAGAGCGACCTAAACTGAGTCAAAAAATCCTTTATTATTTTAAATATTAAGCAATGTAAATAATATAGCTCAATAAATTATAAATTTAATATTATATAATAAAAGAATGCTGCTACGAGCCAAAAAATTATATTATATCATTAGTACTTAAAAGATATAATATATTGAAAAACAAAAATTTGACAAATTATTCAACGTAAATAATAAACAAAAATAAAATATATATAAGAAATATAAATAAATATAATATATAACAGACGTTTTAATCTCGATTGTCATTCTCGATACATAAAGTTTCAATACATAAAGTTCGCTCGGTGTACAGAAATAAAATTATTCAGACATTACTTGTACAAATTATGATCGCTTATTAATTATATTTAAGTCTCTGTAGTAGTCCATAGAATTAAAATCTTGAAAGAATCTTTTAAGTATCAAATGTTCCATTGTAAAAAGATAAGGATAGTTTCTATTAAAATAATGAGGTAATTTTATCAAGATATAATAATTCATAAAGAAAATGCATTATAGAATTAATAACAGTTCAATTGTATAATGATCCAAGAAATTATATTCAAATTTTTCAATATCGAAAAATTATATTCAAATTTTTTAATTTAATCAAAGTTAAGTTATATAAATTATTTTCATATTAAGAAAGTCAGGTACAGAAACCGCAATCAAGTTTTTTACAATTAATATTATAAGCAATAACGATCACAGTTAAAATTGTTGTTACCACGTCATGCTTTAGGACCGTTAACATTCAAAGAATTATAAACGTTATGATAATGTTAAGGACAGAAATTTTTTGAGGAGGAAGAGGAATGTTAGAGAAGGGAGATATGGAAGAAAGAAGAAAAATAATTGGGAGGGGGAAGTGATTATGAAGGGGAAAGTGATTGTATAATCTGGAGATATGATTCTGGCAATGATTCTGTATCATTTTGTTTGTCTTATCTTTGCTTTTTTATATGTATCATTTCAGATATCAATCTTTTATTATACGAAGCCTCTTTATCTAAAATTTTAACTTCATTCCATTTAAAGATATGATTTAAATTCGTGCGATGGTCAGAAATAAGAACCCGTTCTTTTTTTGATATCTGAAATGTGCTCATGTAATCTTGTATTTAATTTACGTTTTGTTTGGCCTACATAACTGGCATCACAGTCTTCACAGAGATTTTATACACTACATTTTGGTTAGACAATGGCTCAATGGCTTCCTTTCCTCTCTTTATACAACTTTTAAGTGTGTTAGGAATAGAATATGCCAATTTACAATTGAATTTAGAAGAAATTGGTAAAAAGCTTTCTGAAATAGATTAACATAAGATTTAACATAAGATATTGAAAAAAATTTTTTTTATGTTTAGTGTAATTTTAGTTTAGTTTAGTTTAGTCTAATTTTATATGTGAAGTTGTTGTTATGGATATAATATTTTATTCTATTATTGATAGTGGAGAAAATAAGAGATAGAGAATAACCTGATTGTTTAGGAAAATTTGAATGGTGTCAATTAAATTTTTTTGGTGAAAGCGAGGATGAGATAAACGAACAATTTGATCAATCATACTAATAATTATGCCTCTCTTATGACATAGTGGATGATTTGAATGGAAATTTAGAAATCTGCCAGAAAATGTTGATTTATGGTATGTATCGAACTCGTTTGTTTTCAATAATTATACTTGTGTCTTTTTAATTTAAAAAGAAAATTTAAACCTTTTTCTGTACTAATTTTCATAGTGAATTGTAATCTACTATGTAAAGAGTTAAAGATGTTTAATGTGTCAGATGGAAGTGCTAAGATGATGTCATCCACATATCTATAATAAAATAATGGTTGTATAAGTAGTTTATTGATAGCTGACTCTTCTAAATCTTGCATATCCTTTTCTTTGATACGTATCTTTATCTGAAAAGATTTCTTCCATTTTGTGTATGTAAGATGTTTTATCTAGAGCAACAGTAACATTTCCTTTGTCAGCATTTGTAATAAGTATATCCGAATTCTTTGATCAATTGATTTTTTTGTTGTATTTAACCATGACTTAATAAGTTTTTCAATAGAATTTAAGGAAGGAAATTTACTATTAAATCTGTTAAGAATTGATATAGAATTGTTTTTGACAAAATTTACAACATTGTTTGGACGCCCAGTTATATTAGTAAAAAGAAATCCATTATTTTTCCATTCAATTTCATACAAAAATAAAATGGATTCTTTTTACACCTAATATTATTTTCTATCTGTTTAATAAATTCTATCATGGTTCTTTTTTTATTGTTCGTGTTAATCGGAAAATCAAATTTTTCTCCCAATTATAGTAATGATTAAACACCTAAAGGAATGTCACTGTTACTCAAGTTAATAAACCATTTCTCTTGTAGAGTATCAATAAAAGAGGCATTATGAAATTCATCTGGAAGGATGTGAATTCTTTCAATATAATGACTAACTTCATTAATGTAATTGTGTGAATTGTATTGGGTTGTCCGGAAAGTTCGTGCCGATTTTTGATAGGCGTAAGGACAGATCTGAATATATCAGAATGATTGAAAACAAATGACATGCGTACATATCGTAAAAGACAGTACTTCAAGTATACTTGGAAAAAAATTTGGTTGCGATATGTTAATTTTTGTCAGTTTTTATACGCCTTTGAATATGGAAGAAAACAAAGTGCATTTTAGGTATTTAATTTCTTTTACCGGAAAGGCAAAAATTGTCACACAAGCGACAAACAAGATATGCGCTGTTTATGGCGAAGGTGCTGTAGCTGAAAGAACTGTGCGGAAGTGGTAGGTTTGCTAGGTTTAAAGCTGGTGGATGGCAAGGATTCAACCTTGAAAATCAAGAATGCCTGAGTAGATCTTTCACCACAGATGAAGATCAGATTAAAACACTAATCGAGAATAACGCTACACGTAAATTAGCAGAAATGTTGAATATGTCAAAATCCACTATCCACGAACATTTTGTGAAGCTTGGCTACATAAACCGTTTTGATGTATGGATTTCCCACGATTTAATGGAGAAAAATCTGATGGATCGCATTTCCATTTGCGACTCGCTCTATAAACGCAATGAGGAGACACTATTTTTAAAGCAAGTAATGACGGGGGATAAAAAATGGATCATTTACAATAATGTTGAGCGAAAAAGATCTTGAGGAAAGCGGAATGAACCATCTTTAGCCAAAAGCCGGTTTTCATTCAAAGAAGGTCATTCTCTATGTCTGGTGGGATTGGAAAGGGATCCTGTATTATGAGCTTTTATCAAACAACGAGACGATAAATTCAGAGAAATATTATTCCCAATTAAACGAATTGAAGATAGCAGTTGAACAAAAACGTCCAGAAATAGCGAATCGGAAGGGCGTCGTGTTTCATCAGGACAATGTGCGGCCTCATGTGTCTTTGACAAACTCGACAAAAGTTGTTGGAGCTCGGTTGGGATGTTCTATCCCATCCACCATATTCACCAGACCTCGTGCCTTCTGATTTCCATCTATTTCGATCATTACAAAATTCCCTTAATGGAAAAAGCTTCAACTCTTTGGTCGAGGTAAAAAATCACTTAGAAAAGTTTTTCTGAAAATCCTGAGAGATTCTGGAAGGACGGAATTTTCAAGTTGCTTGAAAGATGGAG
>NW_012130158.1:47187-54044 GCF_000143395.1 Atta cephalotes | reverse complement strand
TTCAAAAATCGGCATGAACTTTCCGGATATCCCAATATCCCAATATAATGTAATGGGCCAATTATTATTTTGACTGTTATTAGAACTGTTTTATTATTTGAAGATGAACATACATAAGAAATTGATTTGATGTTATCATAAATAAATTTAACTTTTTTGTTATTAACCAATCTATTTTTGTTGTTGACTCTTTTCATTTATTCATAAAAATATATGTTGTTTATATAATCTAAATATTTAAGAACCACTTTCTTCTCCTTTAATAACAACTTTTACAAACAGATTTTTGGCACTCTAATGAGTTCACTTATGTCTCCAATAATTGCGGATATAGTAAGATTTAGAAGAGTCAGCTATCAATGAACTACTAATTACAATCATTATTTTATTATAGATATGTGGATGATATCATCTTAGCACTTCCATCTGACAGTATTAATGACACATTAAACATCTTTAACTCTTTACATAGTAGATTACAATTCACTATGAAAATTAGTATAGAAAAAGGTTTAAATTTTCTAGACACAAATATAATTATTGAAAACAAACGAGTTATTCGATACATACCATAAATCAACATTTTCTGGCAGATTTCTAAATTTCCATTCAAATCATCCACTATGTCATAAGAGAGGCATAATTATTAGTATGTTGATCAAATTGTTCGTTTATCTCATCCTCGCTTTCACCAAAAAAATTTAATTGACACCATTCAAATTTTCCTAAACAATCAGGTTATTCTCTATCTCTTATTTTCTCCACTATCAATAATAGAATAAAATATTATATCCATAACAACAACTTCACATATAAAATTAGCACTAAACATAAAGAAAATTTTTTTCAATATCTTATGTTAAATCTTATGTTAATCTATTTCAGAAAGCTTTTTACCAATTTCTTCTAAATTCAATTGTAAATTGGCATATTCTATTCCTAACACACTTAAAAGTTGTATAAAGAGAGGAAAGGAAGCATTGAGCCATTGTCTAACCAAAATGTAGTGTATAAAATCTCTGTGAAGACTGTGATGCCAGTTATGTAGGCCAAACAAAACGTAAATTAAATACAAGATTACATGAGCACATTTCAGATTTCAAAAAAAGAACGGGTTCTTATTTCTGACCATCGCACGAATTTAAATCATATCTTTAAATGGAATGAAGTTAAAATTTTAGATAAAGAGGCTTCGTATAATAAAAGATTGATATCCGAAATGATACATATAAAAAAGCAAAGACAAATAAAATGATACAGAATCATTGCCAGAATCATATCTCCAGATTATACAATCACTTTCCCCTTCATAATCACTTCCCCCTCCCAATTATTTTTCTTCTTTCTTCCATATCTCCTTTCTCTAACATATTTCCTCTCCCTCCTCAAAAAATTTCTGTCCTTAACATTATCATAATGTTTATAATTCTTTGAATATTACAACGGTCCTAAAGCACTGACGTGGTAACAACAATTTTAACTGTGATCGTTATTGCTTATAATATTAATTGTAAAAAACTTGACTGCGGTTCCTGTACTTTCTTAATATGAAGATAATTTATATAACTTAACTTTGATTAAATTATTTGAATATAATTTCTCGGTGATCATTATACAATTGAACATTAATTCTATCATGCATTTTCTTTATGAGTTATTATATCTTGATAAAATTGCCTCATTATTTTAATAGAAACTATCCTTATCCTTTTACAATGGAACATTTAATACTCAAAATTTTTTCAAGATTTTAATTCTACGGACTACTACAGAAACTTAAATATAATTAAGCTATCATAATTTGTACAAGTAATGTCTGAGTAATTTTATTTCTGTAGACCGAGCGAACTTTATGTATTGAAACTTTATGTATTGAGAATGACCCAATCGAGGTTGAAATGTTTGTTGTATTGTATATTTTATATTTCTTATATATTTTTTATTTTTGTTTATTATTTACATTGAATAATTTATCAAATTTTTGTTCAATATATCTTTTATAAGTGCTAATGATATAATATAATTTTTTGGCTCACAGCCTTCTTTTATTATACTAAATTTAAATATTAAAATTATCTTTTATTTATTTTTTAATGGATTGAGAAAGACTAACAAAGTCGAAACGTTTCTTATATATTATTTTTTAACTAATTGAGTGACATTCTAATAAACCATTTTACATTTTTGACCTAATTTTTTGTTTACACATGCACGCACGCATGTACGCACGTATACAAACCTTTCTATTATTGTTATTTTCCTCTACCATTTTGCAATTTTCGTAATAGTTAACAAAAACATTAGTTATTGAAAATCGCTGAATATTTTCAAAAATTTTTTACTCAAATACTGTTAACTTTCAGGAAAACAGCAAGCGAAAATTATTTATTTTCTTCTCATAGTGTTTTAAGAATTTTGTCAGAATTTTTTAGTATAGCATTTTCTTATGTTACGTCGTTAAAAATAATTGCCAATAAGATTTGATGTATATAATATTATGAGAATCGGACAGTAAAATGTTATTACGGTGTGGCCAGTGCCAATGATGATCGATTCAATTTAGTCTCGAATCGAAGTCATTATTTTAGAGCGCGTCAGATTGTACAATGAGGAGCAAAAATAAGCTTGTACTTCGCTGTAATACATACATACGTTGGTGTAGATGAGTGCGCCGCCAATGTATGTATGTATTGGGTTGTTCGGAAAGTTCGTGCCGATTTTGAAGGAATTGAAACGCAGAAGATTTAAATTTTAGTATACATTTCTTAAATTTAAATCTTTTGCGGCACGAATTTTCCGGATAACCCAATATTATACCGAAGTACAAGCTCATTTTTACTCCTCATTATACAACTTAACGTGACGAGAACCAGAGAAGAAGTGTTTCATTCTCCTTTCGCGATTGCTTGCCTGACCTCAGTCTCGGAGAAAACTATTTATTTATTCTCGAATATTCGAGATAACTTCGATTGAAAGATTTTAAACATAATTCATACAGCACAGAAGATTGAAATAATATTGTTGCAATGTTGCAATATTGCAGATTGCAATGTAATATTGCAGAGAATATTATAGAAATGTAAATTAACAATATGTCTGCAAAATATCAGTAACATGCTTGTAATATTCCACAAACATTGCAAAACTGTAATTTTTTAATTGTTATAATAATAATATAAAAATATAAGTTTTTACAATATTATTTATGTAGTAGTCTTTTAGTTTAACAGTCATTTTTATGATATAATAATTAATATTCATTTTATAAAAAATTTATTTATCTATTATTTGACGGCCATTTCATTAGCTAAGTTTTATATTTATTTTAAATATGAAATCAAAAAATTGTATAATATCGAGTTTGGATACAATCAATCGGATAAGACGATAAGTAATTAAGCTGCTGAAAACGATTTATCGAAATATTAATTATGTGATCGATGATATATTTATGCCTGATGTGAACGCAAGAATAAACCGGGGCCCGAACTTTATTAATAAATTTTATATTGTCATTTTTTAATCGATTTCAATTGACTGGAGTTTCGAATTAAAAAAAAATCTCTGCGATTAACTTAATCTATGATTAACTTACCAAGCGACTGTATTATTATATTAATGTGGATAATATTGTATGTGGATAATATTGTATTGAATAATATTGTATGTGAATAATATAATATTTGTAGTTTGTTCGGAGCATACACATATAAGCTTTATCCTTATGAATAAATTTATCCTTCAAAATTAATACTATATTGGAATTGGATATTTATTGGAATATTTTATAGTTTTATCATAAAAAATTGTTTTTAGAATTTTTGGAAAATACATATCACTAGAAATGCGATTTGTAGAAAAATTAAAGTTAGTGAGATATATGTATAGAAATAGTTCATTTTAGAGTCTTCGTAAAAAATTTATCAAAATACATAACATTGCAATATTGCTGGAATGCTTTGTTGCAATGTAACAAAAAGCGGACATCTTAATATTGTTGGAATTTTGCAACATGATTCAGCAACGTTTCGCAACCACCATGCAATATTACAATGTTTCAGTGAAATCATTCTGCAATGTTTCTGCAATGTTTCTTTCTGTGCTGTATGAGAATATTTCATTTTATTTTCTTGCCTGTGCATAGTGGCTATATCTCATATTTCTTAACATTGAATTATAGCGAATGATATATCATACTTTACTGCAATATCGAATAATTGTAAGACCGGAATCAGAGCATTGAAGACTGAAAGATTGAAGTTTGATCAATCGGAATAAAAACTAAAATTTCTTTGTCCTCGTTGATGAAATTTCAATCTTTAATCTTAATCTTCAATGCATAGTCTGATTCTAATTGCCTAATGGCAATGTATATTAAATTAAATACTGTTTAGAAATGTGATTAGTTGTTACGCTCTTTATTTCGTTGTTTTCGCTCGCTGGTTTACTGTCTCGTATCTGTTTTTCTATATTATCTTTTTTTTTCTCTCAAACAGCTGAGCAGGTCTTCGGTATTTGCAAGTTTTCTCACAATTCCGAGAATTTTCGCGATATTCTTCGGATGAAAATCATATTTTTGCGAAATGCATTCTCAGCTGAAGTAATGGCGATATGACCGCCACAAAGAAAATGCAGTACTAAAAAGTGAATAAAAGACTTCTGAAAAAATTGTTAGAACTTTATATGAAGAAGACAAACAATTTTTATCTCTTGCAGTTGTTCTGTAAAGTTGATAGTAAAGTTGATAGTTTGAGTAAAAAATTATTGAAAACTAATATTCGGCGATTTTTAGTAATTAATATTTTGTAATCTTTAGTAATTAATATCTTAACTATTATGAAAATTACAAATAAAATGATAAAGAACTTTTTGAATCAATTTAATCCACTTTATCAGCACATGAAATATTTGGCGGTCATTCTGGGACACCCAATATATAAATATGTATAAATACACACAAATAAATACTCATAAACATATATAATTATACATTATTAAATATGTTCATATATGTTCAGCTTGCACTCTTTTATAAAATTATTGTTTAATAAGAAAATGTCAAAAATAATTAAAGAAACAATTTTTGCGTTGTTTTAGAAAAAATCAAGTTTAGAAAAATGTAAAAAAATTATTCATACATAATTATGTATAATATTACATGTACTTACATGTTGTGACATGACGTTTATACTATCCATCACAATTGTTTATTCTCACCGAAAATTACGCGACATTTTCGCCCTATGTCCTCCCATCGTGGAGGACGGACGTGCCAGCGCTTCACGGTTTTTGGGCAATTTTTGCTATTGCGTTTCGCCAGAGATTATTTTCTTTTGAGAGTTTCTTTAGAATTTTATAGTCGGCGACTGCGAAAAACAGTGTTACGATGAAGCTGTGTCTCACCATTTCCAGCGGACGTCGAGGAAGAGGATCGGAGATGCACCTACGGAGTCACGAGGAAGGGAATGACACCGCTTTATTCCTTATAAAATTCTGTTGCGAGCGTGATTCTCTTGCCGAATTCTTTCTAGAAAATTGTCCAAAAAAAAAACGAGACATGCGATATGAGGAGAGGATATCCCCCTTGTCAACCGAGCATGGGAACCCAACTGCCGATGCTGCGAGGAGAGCTCTGTAGGACAAAGACTCCCAGCTGCGGAAGAAGGAACCGTACGGCGGATAATTATTACCATTTCGAGAGACCTTTGAGCCCGGATGATGGTCCAGAGGAAGATCCTGCGAGCAGCCACAAAAGATGCCCACTATCAGTCATATCCCGAATTCAAGACGCGCGACGTGACAGCGACTCGTAAAGGCGCACGGAATCCGCGAGAGCTCGCAAACAATCAGGCGCAATAAGACTCATCACGGGCTGTCACGTTCCCGGAAGAATCCCAAAACAATACTTGTGCTGTGAGACGATATAAAGAGACGTGCGAAGAACACAGAACAGCCGAAGCCAATAACGATGTGGAGTTGAGAGATAGAGCGAGAGCCGCTAAAGGGAGAATCCTGTGATGAGACGAGCGCAGCGTACAGTAGTGTAAAGCCGGTTCTACATTAGTTGCAAGCTGATTGTAAGTTTGCTGTTTGCAACAGCCAATCTGAAGCTTGCATTTTGAAATCAATACTTCATATTGGCTGTCACAACAAACTTGAGTAGGTATACTAGGCCAGTTCTAACCCATGGGGCTAGAGGGGAGCACGGGACGCGGGGGATACTCGTAGACGCGGGAAAGAAGGCAGCGCAGAGAAAGTCCCCAATCGCCGGCATTGCTGTAAACAGTGATAACTAAGGCTCTATGTTTATTGTATCAACTCCAATCAATGAATTACATACACACGATGATGACGTTTCACTATGCGTTCCGTATTTGTTTCGTCACCCGCCGTCCGCCGCCGCCCTCCCCAAAAATGCATCGGCAACAAAGGCTCGCATGTTAAAAAAAAATAGAGTACGACATCCTTTTTTTCCTTTAGCTTTTTTCATGATCTAGTTTTCATAATACGTTGTGTTTTTTTCCTTTTTCTTTTTTACTAGCGCATCAAGAACAAAGGATGTGTAGTAAAATAAAGTACATATATATATATATATATATAGTGACGCGAACGAATTTTTTTTATTCATACCTTATTATACTGATTTTTTTTGTACGTACTAAAAACTAAAGCTAATACTCACCATCGACGAGTTGATGTCCATTGAAAATATTGTCGCGTATAACGTTCTCAGACGCGATATTGGAGAATCGCGTATACTTGACATCAATCGACGAATCAGGCAATAATTTGAACGATCAAACATACGGCGTAGCGTCGTTTCGGTCATCGTCATGCGTACGGACGAAGAATCGATA
>NW_012130158.1:23899-31083 GCF_000143395.1 Atta cephalotes | reverse complement strand
ATCTATAGGAAAACGGCGGAAGCAAAGTTGTACACCTAATATATATCTATGAAAATATTATGAGAAAGCTGATATAAAAGAAATTATATACATATATATCCAAAAAATAAGTTTAAAATACAATAAATAAAAAGAAATGTTTCTTGCTCTTTTCTATGTTACTTTTGTTCATTTTTTCACTTTATCACTTTTTCACAAAAATTAGATTAATCTCTCGAGATTTCTCACACAACATTTCATCAAACAATGCATGTAATACTTCCCTCTAAATTTTAAAGAAAATGCTATAAATTATCTAAGTTTCAATTATTATCGAGAAGAGGCTCCGTAAGTTTCCGCTTGGCCTACAGTCTCATTTTCGTCGTTTCTAACTGAATATAACAATTGTAATTATAATTTGAAATTGGCGGGACACATCGCTTGTCAGTGCTACCTCTCCTAGTTCAGCGTCTTCGGGACGTAATATCGCGCTAGTACGAAGAGTGCGTTCGGGAAGACATTATTCGCGCTATGGACGCAAACGTTATCAATACTGTTCTTGGAACCAATAGCGCGATAGCGTTAGCTCTATGAACGATTCTAACGTTGGTAACATTTAACCAGAGAGATATATTCGTCGAGGTTAAGTTAATAATGTAGGAGATTCTATTTTCAATCACCTAACTTTTCCCTATAATTAAAATTTTTAAAGTTTTGTAAAGTATTTGTAACGTAATTTTTTATTTTCTCGTAGTGAATAACAGAACGCAATCTCAATTGTAATCTCTATAATAGCTTGCCGAAGTGAACAATGTAGAAACTAAATCAAAAAATTAATAGTTACATTAAGTAAATTAATCAGATAAAAGGAAGAATCCTTAAGCATCCATTCGATTTCAGAAGAAGAAGCATTACTACATCTAATAAGGAGCTTAAGCATCTGCAGTGGAATATCCTGCCGCGCTATACCGCAATAGTAACTTTTTTCCGTACACGGGAATTAAAAATTGCCAGTAACAAGATGCCTCTGACTTTCATTTATATTCAAATTACACAAGTTGCACTTCGCAGAAACTTTAAAAAGTTAAAGATGATACACAAGCAAGAATTACGTTCACTCCAGCCTAGTGGCAAACAATCAAGAGATTAAAATTGAGATTGCATTCATTATAATAAAATTTGAAATTCATACATTACATATGTACGCTTATTCTACGAAATTCTAAAAGAGAAAAGTTTGGCACTCAAGAATCCCCTTAAACATTAATCTAACTTTGACGAATATTAAACGCTATCAATGCTACGCTAGAGTCATTTACGGATCTGTAAACGCTAACACTACCAATACACTACCTCAGAAGAAATAGCGTTAATAGTGCGGTTGTGATGTAATATGCTATCATTAGTGACGTCATGTTTATTAGCGTTATCTGCAGCTCCACGAACAGTTTGTAGCGCTAAATAGCGTTCTCTCCGAATAACGTCTCCCCGAACGAACCCTAAGTACAAAAAGCCGAAATTATCGACTATTAGCACGAGTTCTGATTGGCTGCTGTTTTCCGCTTTTTGCTTTTCCGTCAAGGTGTGAACGCGCCCTCATTCTACTTGGTTTCTACTTCCACCACTGCCATCAGTGGTCCATTCTATATGTCGATGGATACTACTGATAGAATTATTCGTCGATTAAAATTAATCAAAATTGATTAAAATAGAGTCAGGTAAAACTATCGTTTTCAAACTATCGATATTCTTAAAGCTATCAATAATTTTTGGTAGTAAAAACTATCGATATTTAGCCAGCATTAATTGACAATCATGATCATGTTGGCAGTCATATGATTGATTGATGCGTGTTTCAGTTTGCCACGCCTGCATTTTTTTATTTGTTATGTATAAATTATTCTGTTAAGTATCTATTTGATATTTCCCCTGATAAATTTGAACTTGAATTTCAGTTGTCACCAAAAATGGGTAACAGGTCAAGTCTTCTTTTACGTGAGGATGAAATAGCGCAGATACAAAATGCTACTGGTTGCAAGTATCCGTTTGTCTATTCATTTCATACGAATTAATTAATTTCCGAAATAAATAATTTATTTCGGTAGTTGCGAAATTTATTTAAATAATTTTTAATAAGACAAATATTAGTGTGATATTAATGCTGGCACTCTCTAATACAGTTACACCAAATCAAATCGAACGTTTGTACAGCCGCTTTACAAGTCTGGATCGCGGAGATTGTGGAACACTTAGTCGAGAAGATTTTCTCAGAATCCCAGAATTGGCAATAAATCCTCTTGGTGAAAGGATAGTAAATGCTTTCTTTGAAGAAAGTGGGAACGACAGAGTGAATTTCCTACAGTTTATGCAAGTCCTGGCTCATTTTAGGCCTATCAAAAAGAACAGTCCCAATCGATTGAATTCTAGGCAGCAAAAATTAAAATGTAAATATTGCCGAATATAAAATGATAATGATGTCTTATAATCTAGATGCTCATTAAAGATTTATTAAATATTTTTTTTTTAGTTGCATTTAAAATGTATGATTTGGATAATGACGATCTGATATCAAAAGATGAACTACTCGCTATTTTACATATGATGGTTGGTGCAAATATTAGGTAAAAATTAAAATTTTTTTATAATTGTCAACGCATCAATAATTCTGTGAATATTCTATACATGTATTTCTATAATCGAACAAACATTTAAATTTGGCAATTCAATAAATAAATAATTCAATAAATATATTTATTTCAGTGAAGAACAGCTAATCAGTATTGCGGAGCGGACCATAGTCGAGGCTGATGAAAATGGTGACGGTATGATATCATTTGAAGAATTTTGTAAAGCATTAGAGCGTACAGATGTTGAGCAAAAAATGTCAATAAGATTTCTCAGTTAAATTGATTATGGATTTATATAGAAAATATAGAAGTTTATAGAAGAAAAGATGTTAGGGAAAAAATTTATCATGAATTTTTATAATTGTGCAATATACAAACAACTTTAACTTGTAATCTTAATCTTGTAATCAGTAAACAAGAAAAGGTATTTACGATTAAAAGATTGAAAAAGATTTATATAAAATAAAATTAATATAAGTATAATATAAATTTTGGATTCTATAAGAATTATGGGAATTAAAAAAGAATGGTAAATGTGTGAATTAGAATCTGTTTAAATATATAAATAAATATATATATATATTATCTATGAATTAAACATGTATAAGGAATTAGAATTAATTCCTTTATTTAATTTTAATTAATTGTATGCAAAACATGAAAAAATGTATTTAGAAAAATTAAAAGCTAATTAACAAAATATTTTGAAAACTCTTTATATTAATACTTATTTATAAATCGTCTAAAGTTTATTACTTATTATTATACACTACTCACAAAAATTAGAAAAACGCTTAATTTTTTATAAAAAATAGAAATTTAGGCAGCTGTAACTTCGTCAAAAATGAATGAAATTTGAATTTAAAAAAAAAAGGTTTTAAAGCTTGAAATCTATTTTTGGAAAGTTATTATTTTTTTTATTTTCTGTGAGTTTAGTAATTTTTACATATAGAAAACTACAAGCTCAATTAATAAGAAATCTTTAGCTCACTTTGTAGGCTTGGTCACGTGCGTACAAAAAATCTGCGAAAATTTTCGACTTTTTTATATAAAGGCTTAAAATTTTCCCTATAAAATCGTTTTTTTTTTTAAACATTTCTACGATTTTTCCGTTACTGTATTATTGCGGATCGAGTAAAAAATGAGCACTTTGATTTTGATTGCTCATAACTTCGTTAAAAGTCATCGTATTACAACTTTAAAAAAAGATTCTTGAAGCTAGAATTTTGCTCTATTTAATGATGATTGCCAAATTTTTTAAGAAACACGTAAATACGATAAAAAAATGATTAAATGTATCGTAAAAATTAGTAACTTTTCTTTTTTTATTTTTATTCAGGAAAAAGTGTGAATCAACAACAAAAATTTATTCTTCACGATTTTTTGTGCTTTTAAATATTTTTTTCTGTACTTACAAAAAATTTGCCGAATAAAATGAGATCTCTTTCGTGCCAACTATAATTTTATGATGCGAAACGTATCAAAAACTGGAAAATTGCTTAATTTCAGTGTAAAAAAATGAACAATAAAACTTAATTAACATTGAAAAATCAATTTCTATTGACACAACGCTGATGTTTATCAAGTGTCAGTATGAATAAATTTGTTTCTTATTTCCTTCATTGAAATTTGAAAAAATACCGCCATAATTAGCGTTATCCAAAGCGTACTACGATAGGGTTGCACGATCGGATTTACGTGTGTTACAAACTTCGTTTTGTGTGTGTGTATGTGTGTGTGTATGTGTGTGCGCGCGCGTGTACGCGTGTGCGACCTGCTCATTACATCCAGCAATTCCTAAGAAATCATGGAATCATAATATTGCATCCGCCGTTGAATCCCTATTTGAATCCAATCAAGTATATTGGAGATATATTAAAACGCGAAAATTATCCTAACATCACTGATTTAGCTTTGCTTGTCTTACATATACCTGGTAACGAATTTCTCGAACAGCTATCGCCATTCTATCAATATGCGAAACCGATTGCGTGCAATCATGTTGAATAGAGGAAGAAACACGTATTATTAAACTTACCTCTTCAGGACAAGCTCTGATATACTACTGAAAACCTATAATTCAAATTACGTGTACTCTAGATTTTCGATACTGATAGTATTGGAACACATCCTGAATTTTAATCTTTTTTATGCGTGCATCTCAAGCACACACACACACACACACACACACACACACACACACACACAACGAAGCGTACGACTCTATCGCGGTATATCTTGTATAACGCTAACGACGATATTTTTTCAAATTTCAGTGAAGGAAATAAGAGACAAATTTATTCGTACAGACACTTGATAAACATCAGCGTAGTGTCGATGCATTAGAAATTGATTTTTTAACGTTAATTAAGCTTTATTGTTCATTTTCTTTACACTGAAATTAAATAATTTTTCAGTTTTTGATATATTTCGCATAAAACTATAATGGCCACCATGAAAGAAATCTCATAGCTATTCGGCAAATTTTTTATAAATGCAGAATACTTAAAAGCACAAAAAATCGTGAAGAATAAATTTTTGTTTGTCCACACATTTTTTTCCTGAATAAAAATAAAAAAGGAAAAGTTACTAATTTTTAGGATTTAATCATTTTTTATCATGTTTACGTGTTTCTTAAAAAATTTCAATCACACCGTTAAATAGAGCAAAATTCTAGCTTCAAGAATTTTTTTTTATGTTGATTCGCATTAAAATGTCATTCGATGATCGCTCTATCTTGAGAAGGATAAGAGGAAATCTGTGACTACTTTTCAGTTTCGCATCTGATGCTTAAAACTCTTTTTTTAAATTCAAATTTCGTTCATTTTTGACAAAGTTACAGCTGCCTAAATTTTATCTATTTTTTATAAAAAAAATTTTGTCTATTTTTAAAAAAATTAAGTGTTTCTCTAATTTTTATGAGTAGTGTATATTGATGTATTTATACAAGAATGTATATCTAAAACATTATAGGTTTTAATTTTTATTAAAGATCCGTTTTTTTGTATCAATATACTGTAGATAATTATCGAGTTTACAGGTCTTATGTGGAATTGCTGCAATATTTTTAATGTACAGATATTGTACATAATTATTAACATTTATAGAGCGATGTATAATATCGATACATTAACACTCATCAGCAGCAAAAATATTTTTAAGAATATTAACATTTTATGTTCTTCAATTACTATGTTGATTCGCATTAAAATGTCATTCGATGATCACTCTATCCTGAGAAAGATAAGAGGAAATCTGTGACTACTTTTTTCAGTTTCGCATCTGATGCTTCACTAATTACATTTTCTTTCGCAATGGTAGCAAGAAGATCTTGTTGAGTAGATCTGAAGAAGAATAATATATAAAATTTGTATACAATTAAGAAAAATTTTTATGTACAAAAATTATTATATACACATATAAATTATATTTTATGTATACCTGATGTGTGCAAGAAATTCTTTTTCAAAGCTAGTGATCTTTGTTGGATCCATTTTGTCAAGATAACCACGTACGCCACAATATATAACTGCTACTTGTTCCTCAATAGCCATAGGTACTGAAAATAGAATCATGTTAAATATAAATTGATTCATATCATGATCATTGTCAAATTTAAAATATGATCATTTTTTTACCATATTGTCCCTGTTTGAGAAGTTCCGTTAACCGCACGCCGCGGTTCAACAATTGCTGAGTTGCAGCATCCAAATCCGAACCGAACTGAGCAAAAGCTGCTACTTCACGATATTGAGCCAATTCTAATTTCATAGAACCGGCAACCTATGCAATCATGTTTTATAGATATTAAAAATTATGTGTTTCGCGAATCTTGCAGTTCACTTCATCAAGGCGAGGTGCAGCCTGATACTAAACTTGTATCAGAAGCTCAGTATCAGGCTGTACCTCGCTCTGATGAAGGACTATAAGATTCACAAAATATTGGCAAAAATGGATTTGGACATGGAGAGACAAAACTCGCGAAATGCATAATCTTTATATAAAAAGCCGTGGAAGTCTCAAGAATATTATTATAAATATTTGTATTCTACATTAATATTATATAATTCTTTTAATCTTAATCACATAAATCAGAGAATTGACAATACCTGTTTCATGGCCTTAGTTTGAGCAGCAGATCCAACACGTGATACAGATAAACCGACGTTGATAGCAGGTCGGATACCTTTGTAAAACAATTCGGTTTCCAAAAAGATTTGACCATCAGTAATAGAAATGACATTGGTAGGGATATAAGCAGACACATCACCGGCTTGTGTTTCGATAACAGGTAAAGCAGTCAACGATCCACCACCTAAATTTTCATTCATTTTGGCAGCTCTTTCAAGCAAACGAGAATGAAGATAAAATACATCACCAGGATAAGCCTCACGACCTGGTGGTCTTCTAAGTAGCAAAGACATTTGCCGATAGGCAACAGCTTGCTTAGACAAATCGTCGTAAATGATTAAGGCATGTTTTCCATTATCTCTGTAAAACAATAAATCCTATTAGATTGCAATTTGATGTGTGTGTATATATATATATATATATATATATATATATATATATATATAT
>NW_012130158.1:6110-17390 GCF_000143395.1 Atta cephalotes | reverse complement strand
TATATATATATATATACGGTATAATACTCTGGTATTACCGAAAAATTATGCGTATACTGATAATATGAAAATTTCAGTTAAATAGTAAAATACCAGTATTTAACATCCAATACTGGTATTTGGATTTCGGTTTTACGTTATAGAATATCGATTTTTAGTTTCTGATGTATATAATACTGAAAAATTAATATATTGATATATTACCGCTATTTTTCATATTTTTTTATCGTTTTAAATTCCTGAATATAAAATAGTAGATTATGATAAAGTTAAAGGTTAAGTTTACATTAGTCATACCCTTACAAGATAAGTAAAGTAAAAATAACGGACTTTAAGAATGTTTTGTATGTATAATTGTAGCAAAAAGTTTCTGAAATTCGATTTTGACGAATATTGTTTTCATATGATTTGAATCATTGTCACTCTGTCCCGCTAACCAAGATATACACATCAAAGTTGACGACTATTGAGATTAGGAAATCTATCATACTTAAATGTATCGATATGATCATGTGTTGTGATTACGTGTGCAAGTTCTTATAGCCAGACAAGATATTTCTCTACTGCAGACTCTTGTTTGATTGTACTGAAAAATGATATATTTAATAAAGCAATTAAATAAAGATTCTTGGTTCACTGTTCAAAAATTTGTTGGTAATGCAAATTTATGATCGAAATTCATACGGGAAATGTTTTGACTGAGATTTAACCGATCATAAACGAATATGACTTTTGTAAATTTTGCCTATAAATGCAACATCAGAAGATTTTTTTTTATGTGACATTTTTCATATTAAAACAAAAAGTCGGAAACGCGAAAAAAGAATCACGATAGATTTATTTATATTTAAATCGTTAGGTAATATTATTAATTTTAATTAACAAAAATTTAATAATACATTATAAAACATTTATAATTTTTTTCAAAATTTATAGGAATTTGGACAACGGCGAAATCATGTTTATAGTTACAGCATGTATTTTAAAGAAATGTTGGATTTAAATAATAATTCATATGAAAAAAATTAAAAAGGTATTAATTTTAAATAATTTAGCTCCTCTGCTTTAAAACAAATCTGCTTTAAAAACATAAATTCACTACTTTAAAAATATAAATTATTTTCTTATATTATTTTTAAAGCAGTGAATTTGTTTTAAAAACAAAACCATGAACCACTGCTGTGACAGATTTTCTAATCTAAAGTCATCAACTTTAATGATATATTTCGGTTCGCGGAGCAACGCGACACCTTTTTCTTGTCAAATATTTATTTTTCTGCGAAAACACATTGATTCAGTATATTTTTATTTAAGATAAACGCGATCTTCTTAACATTAATTACCATTTGCAGTATTCCAGGAAAAATACAGACAAGACGGACAAGACAAATCTGTTCTTCAACTCTGATAGAAAAATTTTATTGAAATTAATTCTTGTTTTGAAACAGCATTTCAGAAAAAATTCAAAAATTATTATAATTTCCACGATTTTTTTTTGTTGAAAAATTTATTTTTAGCAAAATTTCAGAAAAATTTTGAGAAAAATTTCTACAGAAGTTCAGAGAAATTTCAGTTCAATTTCAGTGATTTTTCAGTATGTCAGCTGAAAAATTAACTTTCAGCGAAATTTCAATAATTTTTAATCAACAATTTTGCTAAATAAAATCCCAAACATGGAATAATTTCCGCAAAATTTTTTCACCAGGGAACTTCAAGTCGGAATCCACAGTCTAATCATGCAAAAGATAATATAATAACACATTTCGTAAATTTATACTTCTCAAATGCGATTTTTCTATTGGAGAATCCAACCGAAATATTACAGAAACAGCCAAATATCAAATAAATTCAAACCGGCCATAATCGAAGCTCAAGGCAGCGCTTAAGACCATCTTCGTCAAGATGACCTTAAATCAAACAAGAATTTCTTAAGAGACTTCTTCTCGAACTTTATCTTATTTCGTGACTATGAAATGTTATGATTTCCAGATGATCTTAATTGAATAAGACAGTCTTGACCGAAACAGTCTTAAGCGCCTTGAGCTTCGGTCTATAGCCGGTATTCGTAGTCAGATCTTACATTCAAGATGATTTTAAGTATGCTCTTAATAAGACACTGTCTAGATTCATAATCGCGACTTAAGGTAACCTTAAGTTCTCACCTTAAGCATTATCTTGATTAAGACCATCTTCAAATAATAACAATCTTGTAATAACGTACCAATAAGATCGTCGTCATCAAGTCCTGTCCAATGTGTTCTTAAGGTGACTTTATTTGAATTCATCGTTACCCGTTTAATGAAATGATTAGAGTACAATGTGATATCATATTATTTTAGTGAAACAGGGGGTTCTGTATCTTCAATTCAATTATTAATTATTAATTATTTGGGACATTTTATGGGACAAATTATTTGGGACATTTTAGCAAAATTATTGATTAAAAATTATTGAAATTTTGCTGAAAGTTAATTTTTCAACTGACATACTGAAAAATTACTGAAATTGAACTGAAATTTCTCTGAATTTCTGTAGAAACTTTTCGGAAATTTTTCTCAAAATTTCTCTGAAATTTTGTTAAAAATAAATTTTTCAACAAAAAAAATCGTGGAAATTAATTTTTGAATTTTTTCTGAAATGCTGTTCCAAAACAAGAATTAATTTCAATAAAATTTTTCTATCAGAGTTGAAGAACAGATTTGTCTTGTCCGTCTTGTCTGTATTTTTCCTGGAATACTGCAAATGGTAATTAATGTTAAGAAGATCGCGTTTATCTTAAATAAAAATATACTGAATCAATGTGTTTTCGCGGAAAAATAAATATTTGACAAGAAAAAGGTGTCGCGTTGCTCCGCGAAATATATCATTAAAGTTGACGACTTTAGATTAGGAAATCTGTCACAGCAGTGGTTCATTGTTTTTAAAACAAATTCACTGCTTTAAAAATAATATAAGAAAATAATTTATATTTTTAAAGCAGTGAATTTATGTTTTTAAAGCAGATTTGTTTTAAAGCGAAGCTTTTAAAGAGAAGCTTAAGTTATTTAAAATTAATATCTTTTTAATTTTTTTATATGAATTAAAGTTTAAATCCAGCATTTCTTTAAAATACGTACATGCTGTAACTATAAACGCAACTTCGCCGTTGTTCAAATTCCTATAAATTTTGAAAAAAGTTACAAATGTTTTATAATGTATTATTAAATTTTTGTTAATTAAAATTAATAATATTACCTAACGATTTAAATATAAATAAATCTATCATGAATTTCTCACGTTTCTAATTTTTTGTATATGCTTGTTTTAATGTGAAACATAAAATGTCATATAAAAAAAATCTTCTGATGTTGCATTTATAGGCAAAATTTACAAAAGTCATATTCATTTATGATCGGTTAAATCTCAGTCAAAACATTTCCTGTATGAATTTTGACCATAAATTTGCATTATCAACAAATTTTTGAACAGCGAGCCAAGAATTTTTTTTTTATTTTATTTAATTGCTTTATTAAATATATCATTTTTCAGTACAATCAAACAAGAATCTGCAGCAGAGAAATATCTTGTCTGCCTACAAGAACTTCCACACGTGATCACAATACATGATCATATCGATACATTTAAGTATGACAGATTTCCTAACTTCAGTCGTCAATTTTGATATGTAATATCTTGTTAAGGGAACAGAGTGACATTTTTTTATTATCAAATATTTATTTTTAATCGAAAATGCATCTATTCAATGTATTTTTATTAAAATTTGAGATGAACGAGATCTTTTTAACATTTTTAATTTTTGCTTAAGTCTACCTCGAACACGGTTTCTTGGCGAAGCTATCTTATTTATTATATATACATGTCGAACAAGATGTTATAATGACTATGAATTCATAACTAGAAGATAGTCTTAAGTCTATGCTTATTTTGAACATGTGTTTATGAGTCATGTCAAGACTGTTCAAGACGTTTTGAAATAAGATCACCTTCAATAAGTTTTAACTTGAGATTTTATTCAAATACCGTATTATTTTTCGACTATGAATTTAGAATACATCTTAAGACCGTACTTAAGACGATCTTGAATGTAAGACTATGAATACCGGCTTATGCATAAGATGGTCTTGAATATATATAAGAATCAACTATGAATATTGATTAGAGGTCCGTATTAATGTCTTAAGACATTACTTAAGACAATCTTGAAATAAGAACGGATTATGGCCAGTATTCATAGTCAGATCTTATTCAAGACCGTAAATACGGTCTTAAGAAGTCACGAACCAATCAGAAGGCTGTATTAGACATTATTTAAGACAGTCTTGAAATAAGACTCAACTATGAATACCGATCTATGAATATCGTTTTAGATAATTTTATGATAATGTTTGATATATTTCCCATATTTGCCCATCGAAATCTATAGTACATATAACGTTATAGATTTTCATAAGCTGCATAACCATAGACTTCTAGACCAATGAGCATTTTATGTAAATCAACATGGCGTCTTTATGTTGGGTACTTATTGGTTCAGTGGCCTTATGCTATGGTTGTGTGTGATGGTATATTCTAAAGCGGGGAGCACAGACTCTTGCATAATGTATAAAGCCGGTTCTATTAGTAATATGAAGCGTTGATTGCAAAATACAAGCTTCAGATTGATTGTCGCAATAAACTTGCGATCAGCTTGCAATTAATGTAGAACTGGCTTCACACATAAGGCATAACAACTAGAAATCCCTTATTTCATGAAAAGGAAGGAAACGGAGGATCCATTTTCTTATAACGCATAAAACATGAAGAATAAGAAAAACAATCAGAGTTTTTTATTTCACGGAAGAAAAGGAAATAAAAGACTTTGATTGGTTCATTTTCTTATGCCTCCTATGTAGACGCACATCGAATGTGATTGGATAATTTTCTTTATGCATATGTTTATGCGACTATGCAAATTGTGTGAATATTCCCTAAAGCGCACAGATTTGCATAACTAGAGTATTAGAAACGTAAGTATTCGCGTCCACCATTTTTATTGCTTTTCCTCCTTGCTCTGTCCCCATTCCATCACTGAGCTATAACGGATTATGGTCATTACAGATTATGATTTGTATTTACTGCTTGAAATTTTGTAACTTCTTTCATTCTATTTTTGCTTTCAAAATTAGTTGAATATTTATCGTAATATTAGTGCAGGACCTGAAAAGTATTTGGCGTTCTTTCTAGGTTATTTCTAGATAAGATGCCAAATATGTATATCAAGAATGATACACATATTTGAAGAAAAGGAAATTTCTCATCTGCGAGGAAGTGTAATGATATTTATTCACAAGTTATGTATTCATTTTACAGCAAGTTGTCGACGAATATTATCCGCAGGAAATTTAAATAATCGAATACCTTTTTCTGATCTATTGATACAGTTTACCGCAACACAACAAGGCATTTTATAAATTTTTTTGCCTTCATTAATATATATTTCAGTTTTTTTATCCTTCTTTTCGTCTCTTAGTCTTATAGTAAAATTTCGAAGTGCGGAAATACATAAATATAAAATGAAGCTACAACGTTTCCAACAGCTTAGAAGCTATAACTTATAACAACTGTAACGATCATAACCTTCTTAGCTTAGCGGCGGAGTGAGAACAGAGCAAGGAGTGAGGAAATGAGTAAAAATGGCGGATATGCGAATACTCACATTTATAGTTCCTTAGCATAACGCATAACACATAAAACATAAAAAATTCAATCAATCAGTGTTCTTTCTTTCATGGAAAAGAAGGAAACAAAGGACTTTAATTGGTTTATTTTCTTATGCATTACGTGTTATGTATTGGGAGTACAAATTAGTTCGATCCGTTTCCCTAAAGATGGCTCCAGCTGTTGTGAATGGTTCATGGTGACAGCTGATTTTGGCGGTTTCAGAGAGGTTAAATCTGCTAATAATATTCAATTTATATCGTTTTGAGTTTCATACAAGAATCTGAATCAGCGATGGACTAGACAGTACTTTAATTGATCATTCATTTTGTTTTGAAATAAATGCATTTTTGAACACAAAAAAACGGATTGAACTAATTTGTACTCGCAATATTATGCAAGGGTCTGTGCTTCTCGTTTAACTTTCATTGAAATTATGTCAAACGAAAAGCGAATTTCCTACAAGAACCCTATTTTTGAAAAGTATTGCATACGAAAAAGGGAAATATTATAGTATACGTAACATATACTATAGTATACGTAACATATACTATAGTATTTTTTAAGTTTTATGTATGCGATACTTTTCAAGAAAAGGGCCTAGGTGTTTGTACAGTATGCACTACTGCAGTACAAAGCGGAAAATTTGAACGCGAAGAATTACATATTGATAAATAGAAAAACTATGGCTGGAATCCATAATCCGTTCTTAATCTCAAAACAATGGTTGCGTTCAACAGTTGAGTAAGTTATTGGTATATTCTATGATTAGTGTATTCTTTTAGATCATCCAATCGGCATTTTAGATCTGGAAAAATGCATCAATAACAGCAAGCGCTCACTCAACTATTGAATTCGCTGAACACAGCAAATCTCAAGCAATGTCTTAAGATGCTAATACAATTCTCTGATTGGTTCATGACATTTCAAGCACTAGTTCAAAATCACCTCAAATCTTGAGCAACGTTTACCCTTGATCTACAATAGATTTTTAAGCCTTAAGTCATAAAAAATGAACGAATCACAATCAATTGTTTTCCTCGAGTGTAGTTGGTCAATTTCTTATGGCTTAAAGCTTTATAAACCTATTGTAGATCCGGACTTACCCCGAATCTATAATAGGAATAATAGGAATTTTAAGTCTTAAGAGCCGGTTGTTTTACCTTTTGATAAATTTTATCTATGAGCTATCTGACAATCCGCAGATTGCGGGTAATCTTACTATTTGCCCAACAGGTAAAATTTACCAAAAGGTGAAACAATCGACCGCAATCGAATTTGAGAAGAATAATTAATTATTCATTCATTTTTTATGGCTTAAGGCTTAGAACTCTATTGTAGATTCGGGATTAGACGGGGAGTACAAATTCTTGCATAACACATAATGCATAAGAAAATGAACCAATCAAAATTCTTTATTTCTTTTCTTTCTATAAAATGAAGAACTCTGATTAGTTTATTTTCTTATGCCTCGTGTTTATGCGTTATGCAAAAGTCTGTGCTCTCCGCTTTAGGACTACCGCACACAAAATTCTGTAAGTCTTAAGACGTAAATCTAAATTGATGAGCCAATTAGGATATTGCTTTAGACTAAGTAATCTAACGGAAGTGGAAACTTATCCATAATCTCATTCGAATGTATATTACCGGAGAAAATCTTCAATTGTAAAAATTACTATTTTAAATCGTTGTATTTCGTATGAAGAGTTGAAGTGCATCTGAAAAGGTTTATGAGTCATTTAGTTAATTAATTAATCATTTTTATACCATGTATTTAACCGAAAAATTTAATCGGAGGTGAATTAAACAACATTCTTACGGAATCGTTTGTATTTCGTATGAAAAGTTATGAAATATCATTAAAAACATTTGTGAGTCTTCCAGAAATTTTTATTAAATATTTAAATGTATTTGATCGAAATATTGATTTAGGCGCTACGATTACGGGAATTCCGTTAGACTATAGTATCTATAAATAAGAATACAGATAACAGAGTGTGAAGCAAAACCGCAAATGCATCAAAATGCGAGCGCATTTTCATTTATGAAGTGTAAAACTGAAATTGTACATATAACAATGGATGTCTTCAGCAGAACGCAACCGTTTTATGAATGTCTGCTGAAATAAGACCATTCCTCTAAATCTTAAAATATAATTTAATCAGTGCGTTAAGAAAATTTTCAACAATTGCAAAGTAAATATTCAACTGAACGCAGAGGGAAGAAGCCAATGATTAGTGAATAAATTAAAGAAGGATAACAACAGAGGTAAATATAAATAAAATGAAGTGAAATTTGTTTAAAAATAAATAGTATAAAAACGAATGAGTTTAAAAATAAGATTTGAGTATTAATTACCATTTTAAAAGTATTTAATTTTTTGTTAGGTATATAAATACTTTATCATAGTATATATCCAATTTGTCAATTTAAATCAAAACAGTGATGACAGAATTGCATAATAATGCAAAATAATAAATCAATATATATATTATGTTTTCTCTCTATCTTCATTTTCATCTTCTCTCTTTTTCATTTTCATACGTCAGTGTTTCGAAGAAATCAATTTGGATAAAATTAGATAAAGAAATTTGTGTATAAGCAAATACGCATGCACGTACGCACAAAATCAATGATGAATTATAACAATCTTCGGTTGGCAGCAATCGGGAATAAAAAGGAAATTAATAATTTATCTTGAATGCATAAATTAATTACCGAGATATTATATTTCATTTTATTTAACTTTTTTACAGATTTTTTTGAAAAATCACAGTTACATTCTCTGCATTCTCAGCAAATTTTGCTGTAATATGACATAATCTGTATCTCATTTTGGTACTTGATACAATTGATTATACATATGAATATATTATATATAATACATTACAGATATGAAGATGATATTACACGTCGAGCAGCTGTATTTATGTTTCAAATGTAATTATAGATCCATACGTTACCATATGTAATTCAAAATTTATTAATATTCATTTTATTAAATTGTCGCAACTATGTAAGGCTCAGCCATGCTGACCATATCAATAATATCTTCGAAAATATTGCTGCTATAAAAAACAATATATTATAAAAATCAATATTATAAAAAGTTTTTAGCCTTGTTCAATTTATTAGCAACTGTTTACTTTGTAATTATTTTTTTATAGGATGAATTATATGAGTACCTCTTCTTTACTTATCTTTCAACTTATAATTTATATTTGCAACGTACAATTTTTTTTAATTTACAAGACTTTATTGCACATTGTATCTGATCTGATATCCAAACGTATGAAAAAATTATTTTTAGAAACTGGATTATTACAACTGGATAACTACCATATTGACATTGTTATTAATAATATTGTTACGTCCTTGCCATGCCGATACCGTGGTTTGCTGCTCACGAAATTGTGTTGCCCGGCAACGAGTCACTTAACAAGATCGGCAGATTTTGCAGTGGAGCTGTCGACGCGCTCAGATTTTTTTCGTCTGGATATCTAATTTCCGTTCGCTGTGTTTTTTGACGTGTTCCTGAGTTTGTTATTGCTTGTGTAAATAAAAAGTTCCTTTCTTATTTCTTACTTGTTTTTCATTCATTTTCGCGGCTCGGGAGTGCGCGTCGCGTTCGCGAACGTGAATCTACAAATAGGACGCAACATTTTGGGGGCTCATCCGAGATCATGTAATGATTCGTTCACCAATCATTAAGAGAAAAAGAGCTGCAAAAATCAAATGAAGAATCTGCAAGAAACGTCAACACAGCGAGAATTGGAGCAAACGACGGAAGTGACAGATCACGGAGCTTCAGAGGACACTTTTTCCATCGCATCGACGCTTCAAGTTCTACAAGTGGTACAACAACTGCGTGAGGAACAACATCGTACAAGAATTTATGGAGACGTTGTGACAATGGGACGAAGAGATTCCTGAAGCTGCGCTTCAGGAAAAACTGCGAGGGATTCCTGCAAATCAGCTAAGTCTTTCTAATAATGTTTTCAATAATAATCCATCCTCCTGCGTTGATGATTGTTCCGTTGCTGCGAATGACGTTATGCATTCTCTCGCGAGTGTCGTCAATTTCCCATTCCATTGCGATTGTCAATTGCACGAATCCTGTCGCGAGCGCTGCCAACTTAATTAACTCCGATGTAAACGACGCCGGTTGCAAATATTGTGAATCATCGTCAATCATCATCCGCGCATTCGGTCGAGAGTGTCGATCGTTTCGATCCGCCTGCGTTGTTTCGCGGAGGGATGTGCAAAACTGAAACCAGACATTTATGACAGAAGTGCGCTCTTATGCGAGTTTTTCGCGCAATTCAATCTCATCACCCGCGCGAATCATTGGGAAGAGGAAATCGGAAGATCTTGATATCGTGTTTGCGAAGCAAAGCGTGTGCAGTTTTGGAAAGCATGCAAAATTTAGAGAACTTACAATTCGAAGAGTTAAAGTCGAAATTGGAGATGCGTTTCGGAGAGACACATTCATTACAAAATTATTATTCGCAATTTAATAGAATAGAAAACAGAAATTCGGAGAAAATATCGCCTCTTTGGTTCTGACATAGGTTATCACAATTATTATTACAATTAGCATATCCAGAGTCCCGATTCGATTCGCGATAAAAATTGCATACACACAATTTGTTTCCGCTCTTTCCGTCGGATTCGTAAAAAGACTCTCCAAATGGAGGTGATAAAAAAATTAACGTCATTAAGGATAGCAATCGAGAGAGGGAAGGCAATTAAATTGATTCGAGAAAATAATTTTCAACATAAAAAAGAAAATAATTTAAATTTCGAAAGAAAACAAGGAAATGATTTTATTAAAAAAGAAAAGAGTCAAATTGAAGAAAAAAGTGGAGAGAGAGAAGGGAATAAATCTAATGGAAATAAATTTTAAAAATTTCCAAAGAATAAAAATTTGGAAGGGAATAGAAATAATAAAGAATGTTAAAAATGTGGAAAGGAGGAGCATTTCCGTTCTGAATGTCCTGGCAAATGCGGGAAACAAGTAATAGTCGAGCTTTCGGAGAAGGCTCGACTGAAATAAAAGAACTCCTGAAAAATATTTATTACCTGAATGGCTTATGCTTTGGTGATACTAAAGATAAGTCATGTATTTGTTGATAATTGTTGTGCTAATCAACATTCTTTCAGAAAATATTTTTATTCTACTAAAAATAAACAATGTTTTAATAATTTTGTACGTATTAATTTTTGTCTTTATAACTGTTATATTAACCAATGTTCTTTCAGGAAAAATAAAATTAAGAATAACAGTAATATAATAAGAAGGGTTCTAACCCATGGGGCTAGAGAGGAGCGCGGAGGGGAAGGCGCGAGGGGTACTGGTAGGCGCGGAGAAGGAGGAGGAAGGAGCGAGGAGGCTCCGGCGCTATCAGTATTTAATAATGATATGTGATGCCACCATGTTGTAGCATCACATATATCACTGGGGACCGTCATCCCACATCTCGCCCCTGCCGCCGCCACCCTGCCGCCACCCCGCCGCCGCCATCCCGCCGCTATCTCGCCGTCGCCGCGTTCACCCCAAAATGCGTTTTCGGGCCGCTGCCG
>NW_012130158.1:0-5278 GCF_000143395.1 Atta cephalotes | reverse complement strand
CCGCGTCCACCCCAAAATGTGTTTCGGGCCGCTACCGCCGCCGCAGACTCCGCATCCACCCCAAAATGCGCTGCGGAACTATAACGCGAACAAGATGTTTTGTCTAGATGACATATCAATGATATGTTCTCACAGTTTTTTCTTTCAAGATCAGAAGTCTCGATAAAGATATTTATCTAGGAAGAACCGTGAGATCGGACACGTCGCGATGCGTTAAGACAGAAGCACCGATAACGATATTTTTTTTCTAAGAAGAGATCGTCACTATTGCGACTCAATAGAGATGGTAGATAAAGGGATAAAGTTACAAATGGAATATATAATGAGTCATAAGCGCGCGGCACCTCAATTGGCGCCTTTAAAGATTACCGAATCGCAATAAGTATAAGCGAAAAGTATGGTTGACCATCGTGCAGATGTTGAGGATGATGTGAATGCAGATAAGTTATTTGAAGCAATGGAAATAGAATTTGGGAACATAATGGACGATGTAGAAGTCAGAAATATCAGAAACGTTGAGAACATAGCTAAGCCGAGTATATTAGAAATGTGGATCCGAAACAGTTCGCGAATATCAGAGACGAAGTGTTCGAAGAAATGGAAGATTTTGAAGAGATAATAAATCAAGATTCCGACGAAGAAATGCTATCCGACGATACTAGTTATGCTAGTGATATGAGTGAGTATGAAATCGATCGTGTAGAAAAATTCGTGTTGGTTCCAGAAATTCGTATGTTGAATGCTCGTACTAAGCACTGTATGATCCATAATTATTAAAAAAAAAAAAAAAAATAACAAGGGTGGTGCTTTAACTGTCTGCATAGCATGCATGATTCGTATAGTTGATGTTAATGATGTAGGAATGTATCACGTCAGGGAGCATGAGACTGGTTCTTTCGATAGGCTAGACGGCAAATCGTGCACGAATTGCAGAGAACCTTTGTACAGTATATTCTCGTGCCCACTCTGCACACATTGAAAAAAACTATTGTGAACAATACTGGAAAATATGTGGGAAGACTATAATATAGATGTGCTATATGTTCTCGGTAATCCACAAAAAAGAGATACAGATGTGCGAATATCGCCGTAATTCCTACGCAATCAAGAATTAGGTATACGTGATGAGAAACATGGAATAGTTATTAAAGAGCCCGTTTCTGACTTTACTGGCGCGACAGAAAATGTACCCACAGTTACGAAATAAATGTTACGAGGACGATGAGTATGAAAAGAGACATCGGTGGAATAGAAATGTCAATGTAATAAAGGACGATTATTATTGGGCGAAGAAAATCGCAGATAAGAGCCAACATTGACGCATATGTATTAAGATTCCCGGATAATGAAAAGTGTGTCGAACTATTGATTATTGACAATATATGTATGGAGTTTTGTGATCGTGCTCTTGCACTAAAACTGTTTTTCAATAGATGCGACGAACAATGCTTTGAGTGCGAACAGTGCACTTTCGCAAACAAACATAATAAAAAGGTGTCAGAACGTTATGATATTCTAGATATGTCACAGTGTTGCAACGTGTGTGAACGAGTCACATGCAAGTGTTTCGTGGAAGAGTGCGATGTGACCTAAAAGCTGTGAAAAGACTGCTGTGGAAAATCAGAGGTGGAACGCAAACTGTTGGAACAGTGCGATCAGATCGCTACTCTGGTGGAGTGTTTCGCGTGGCTGCGACAAGTGCATCGAGCAGCTCGAAGAACTTTGTCATGCTAAGTGTCCGCGCCTCGCTGTTGGACACAGACAATCCGCGGTGGCGAGGATCGCGCAATTCGCGGGTGCAAAGTCGCAATTGGAGCGACGTTTCGTACACATTAGTGGCAAGTACGCGAGTAGCAATGAACGATCTCTTGCCTGGCGAGAGATCGACGCCGCGTTCGAGAGTCGTATATTAAGGTGTGGTGATAAACTCTAATCGAGCCACGGCGGATTTTAGAAGACGCTAGCAATGTAGTTCTAAAGCGAGTGCGAGACGCTGTAGAAAGACACGGTAGTGTAAAAATAAACACTGCGTTCAACGGTGAGTTCGCGACGAAGGATAAACGTGCTAATAAGAGCATAGTTATAAAGAACAGCGAGATATACCGATATATCGATTTGCGCAAATGTACGAGCAGCACGTCATTGAACCTATCCTAGTATCGCTCGAAGAGTCCAGGAACGCGACAGCGGGTGAGCATTGTCACGTATATTGAATTTGACTCAATGTAAACAAATTAAATCCCATGCGCGCGGGATGTCACATCAAAGTGCCACGAGAAATAGCAACGAAACGAGCGGTAATCAGTGTTCGTACGACGGAAAATGCGTGCTTCGCGTAGTCGGTGGTCGCCGCTCTGTACCCAGTTGAAAAGTATACGTAGCGGGAATCGTATTCGCATTATACGACAGTATTGAATCTCACAAACATTGAGTTTCCAATGACTTTAAAAGACATTTCTAAATTCGAGCGGTTAAACGCGGTGTCGATCAAATGATCAACATGGCATCGAGAATAAACAGTCCTTCCTCTGTGGCTCATCGATGACAAGAAGGAAAAGCACGTCAATTTCCTGTATCTACAATTTACATAACGACAATCTTGACCACTTTGTGTGAATCAAGAACCTATCGCGTCTCGTGAGATCGCAAATTACTAGGAAAAAAAACAAGAAGTTTTTCTGCAACCGGTATAATAAGAAAAGTTGATAAAAAACAATAAAAAAAACAGTAAAAAGAAATAGCGACAAAAAAAATTTTTTTATTTTTTATTTTATATACAGATGTCTCCATTACTTCAGTTCGTGCGAAAAATTGCACGAAATGGACTGCCGGAAAATCAACGCCTGCGCCATCCGATTGCCGAGCGAGGACGACTCGAATTTGGCAACTACAGCAACCAGGAACGAGTACCATTCATCTATGCCGATCTGGAGTACGTCCTACGTAAGACAGAATCCGACAAGGAAGACGCGTCGTCGTAGCGTATCAACAGCATGAAGTAATTAACATAGGCTGTTACGTACGATGCGCGTACGATGATGCGTCTTCTTTGTTATTTTTATCTTTGGTATTGTCGTATTACTTCCGTCGCAATGAAGACTGTATAACGTGGTTCGCACAACAACTCAATGATTTGGCACATTGCGTGAAAAATATCGTATTCGCCAACGTGCCCATGGTAATGTTGTCTAAACAGCAATGAAGCATACTGTAGCGCGTCGCGTTGTCACATCTGCAAGAAACCGTTCGTGCCGGACGATATGCGAGTCCGCGATCATTGTTATCTCACCGGTAGATACCGCGGTCCAGCGCATTCAAATTGTAACTTAAATTATAAAAATTCGTTCTATATTCCGATCGTATTTTACAATTTATCGGGCTATGATGCCCATTTTAATTAAGGAAATTGCTACTGCACGATGGATATATAGATATACTACCGATAACGAAGAAAAAATATATTTCATTCACTAAACATGTCGATAGCACCAAAGATGAAAATGAATTTTCAGAAAAATGGTAAAATTAAGATTGGTGTAAAATTTGATTCTTTCAAATTTCTAAATGCAAACCTCGATAAATTGGCGTCGTATCTCGACAAAGATAAATTAAAAATTGTACGTTTCGAATTTTGCAAGCTCAGCGCGGAGGATTTTGATCTTCTCACACGAAAAGATGTCTTTCCGTACGAATACACTGACTGCGTTGAAAAATTGCAGGACACGCGCTTACCACAGCGCGAATTATTTTTCAGTTCGTTGACAGGCGATACTGTATCCGAGAGCGATTACGCTCATGGCAGCGATTCTTCATCTGAATGCTCGGCGAATACAATGATTTATACTTGAAAACTGATGTCTTGTTATTAGCCGACATTTTCAAAAATTTCCGCAATAGTTGCATCGCGAGTTACTGATCCCGCGTATTATTATACATTGCCAGGTTTCACGTGGGACGCCATGCTGAAACATTCGCATGTAAGATTCGAATTGCTCACCGACATTGATATGATTATGTTTATCGAGCGCGGTATACGCGGCGGTCTCAGTCAATGTTTCAGCAGATATGCACAGGCTAATAACAAGTTCGTGCGTTTTGTTCGATCCATCGAAACCATCGTTGTACTTAATGTACTACGATGTGAATAATTTGTACGGATGGGCGATGTGTCAACCTTTGCCATACGCCAAATTTCAATGGTTCGAAGATGCTGTGAACTTTGACGTGAGCGCAATCGCTCCGGATTCATCCACCGGTTATATTTTCGAGTATCTGCAGCATCTACGCCCGACACACTGACCTACCTTTCTGCTCAACACGCGATAAATCGCCCAACAAGCGCGAAGATAAACTTCTAGCGACGTTGTATGATAAGCAGCGTTACGTCATCCACTATCGCAACCTGCAGTAATGTACTCGTCACGCTCTTCGCGTAACAAAGATCCACTTGGTGCTACAATTCGCTCAATTTCCATGGCTCCGCGATTACATTGAACTTAATACACAATTTAGAACGCGAGCAAAAAACGATTTCGAAAAAAATTTGTATAAACTAATGAACAACGCGATAAGATCATGGAGAATGTGCGCAATCACGTTGATGTAAAATTAATAACAAAATGGAAGGGCGCGGTGGAGCAATGATCGCGAAACCGAATTTTCACAGCCGTAGTGTCTTTACGGAAAATTTGATCGTCATCGAAATGCGCAAACTCGAGGTAAAGTTCGACAAGCCTATTTACATGGGTATGTGCATACTCGACATATCGAAAGTCTGCTTGTACGAATTTCACCACGAGTATATGTCACCGATGTATCGCGACAAATGCAAGATCATGTATACCGACACGGACAATTTCATTTACCATATAAAATGCGATGATGTTTACAAGAATATGAAACGCTAGATTCGACACGAGCGATTATTTGGCAGACATGTACGCTATGCCTCTCGTGAACAAAAAAGTACTCGGCCTGATGAAGAACGAAAATAATGGTGCGATAATAACCGAATTCGTCATTGGACTGAGAGCGAAGATGTACGCGGTGAGAGGACGGCAAGAAAAACATTAAAAAGGCAAAAGGCGTAAAGAATAACGTCACAGCGTGAACGATAACGTTCAATCATACGCGGTGTTTGAACGAAAAGATCGAAATGACTCGCCGTCAATCGTATATATGATCTAAATACGAGGTGTATACGAAATCCAAATCGAAAATCGCTCTGAGTCCATACGACGACAAACGATACGTCAATTCGATGGACATTACCGTGGGA